>NW_024609091.1:55000-65000 GCF_018296145.1 Oncorhynchus tshawytscha | reverse complement strand
ATGTTGTTGTGATGTTGGAATATGGTTATATTATATTGATGTTGTTGTGATGTTGGAATATGGTTATATTATATTGATGTTGTTGTGACGTTGGTGACAATCTCTCCTCATTTTTTCTCCTCTCTTACTTTCACTGTCTTCCTCCATTTCTACTTCTCTCTCTCCTCCTCTCCTTCTCCTCTTCCCCTCCCCCTCCTCTCCACACCTCTCTTCCTCATCCTCCTCCTCCTCCTCCTCCTCCACCCTCTCCTCCTCCTCCTCCTCTTCCTCCTCCTCCTCCTCCTCCACCCCCTCTCTTCCTCTCCAGTGTATCATGTCCTGGCATGGCCCCAGTCTGACAGAGTCTCCATCCTTCCCTGGTGCTCAGGTTCCCCCGCCTTTCTCTTCTTCTCTCCGTCCTCTTCTCTCCCCTGGCACAGGTTCTCCATCCTTCCCCTGGTGCTAGGCAACCCCCCTCTCTCTCTCTCTCTCTCTGTCTCTCTCTCTTTCTCTCTCTCTCTCTCTCTCTCTCTCTCTCTCTCTCTCTCTGTCTCTCTCTCTCTCTCTCCTGGCGTAGAATCAGTCTCCTGGCTTGGTGTTCCCTCTGCAGCGGAAGAGAGGCTGTGCTTTTCCAGACGGCACTCCGGAATCACACACACACACACACACACACACACACACACACACACACAAACACAAGCTCAGGGAGACTGAAAGCATCATTTTTAGTCCTTCATTTTTTATTAATCTATCTGTCTATCATCTATCCCTCTCTCTCTCAATCTCTGTCTATCATCTATCCCTCTTTCTCTCAGATTCTGTCTAGCATCATTTTTAGTCCTTCATTTTTATCTCTCCCTCTCTCTCTCTCATCTATCCCTCTTCTCTCTCATCCCTCTCTCCCTCTCTCTCTCTCCTCTCTCTCTCTCTCTCTCTGTCTATCATCTATCCCTCTTTCTCTCATCCCTCTCTCTCTCTCTCTCTCTCCCTCTCTCCCTCTCTCTCTCTCTCTCTCTCTCTCTCTCTCTCTCTCTCTCTCTCTCTCTATCTCTGTCTATCATCTATCCCTCTTTCTCTCATCCCTCTCTCCCTCTCTCTCTCTCTCTCTCTCTCTCTCTCTCTCTCTCTCTCTCTATCTCTGTCTATCATCTATCCCTCTTTCTCTCATCCCTATCTCTCTATCCCTGTCTATCATCTATCCCTCTTTCTTTCTTTCTCTCTCTCTCTCTCTCAGATATCAATTTGATTAATATTTCACAGCAGTTAAATGAGACCCCCTGTGATAAAGAGGAATGGGAGAGAGGGATTGGACTGAGAGGTGTGAGCGAGAACATCATTCAGTTTAGTGAGGTTGAACTAACCCGACTGGTGAGAGAAGGGAGAGAAGGAGCGAGAGAGAGAGGAGAGAAGGGAGAGAAGGAGCGAGAGAGAGAGGAGAGAAGGGAGAGAAGGAGCGAGAGAGAGAGGAGAGAAAGGGAGGGAGGGAGTGGAGAGAAAGAGAGCGGAAACAGAGTAGTTATTCACTCATCAATATTTTAGAGTGGTCAAACGGACCCACACTCACTGCAGAGAGAGAGAGAGAGAGAGAGAGAGAGAGAGAGAGAGAAAGACGGGGAATGGGGAGAGGAAGACAGACAGACAGACAGACAGACAGACAGACAGACAGACAGACAGACAGACAGACAGACAGACAGACAGACAGACAGACAGACAGACAGACAGACAGACAGACAGACAGACAGACAGACAGACAGACAGACAGACAGACAGGAATGGGGACAGACAGACATACAGACAGGGAATGGGGACAGACAGACAGACAGACAGACAGACAGACAGACAGACAGACAGACAGACAGACAGACAGGGAGGGAGGGAGGGGAGGGAGGGAGGGAGGGAGGGAGGGGGAGGGAGGGAGGGAGGGAGGGAGGGAGGGAGGGAGGGAGGGAGGGAGGGAGGGAGGGAGGGAGGGAGGGACAGAGACAGACAGACAGGGAATGGGGAGAGAAAGACAGACAGACAGACAGACAGAAAGACAGTGAAAAGGGGAGTAGGGGTATAGAAGCAGAGAGGTTGGGAGAAGGTAGGGATTAGAGAGGGGGAGAATGGGAGAGGAGAGATTTGGAGGTAGAGGTTAGAGAGGGAGGAGGAGGGGAGAGGAGAGATTGGGAGATTTGGAGGTAGAGGTTAGAGAAGGTGAAGGAGGGGAGAGACACTGTGCTCCAAGCACGCAAATCTGCACTCCGCTTGTACATATTTTGAAGCATCCATGCAAGCTTCAATGGAATGCACAGAAATATGAAGCAACCACATAAAGAAATTACACAAAATTTATCGAAATCAATGGCGGCCGTTGGGCAAATGTGGGAGTGGAGCCTAAGGGAGGTGCGTGTAGTAAGCACTAGATCTCCCGTGCTTACCCACAGCCCAGTTCAACATGTGCCTGCACTCTGGAGGGTCCGGGCTAGAGTAGTTGTCCAGCCTGGGGAAGTGGTGCCAAGGTTGCGCACCAGAGCTCCAGTGCTCCCCCACAGCCCGGTCCTTCAGGTGCCTCCTCCTAACACCAAGCCTCCTGAAGGTCTCCCTAGCCTGGTGGTTCCTGTGGCAGGCCCACGCACCAGGCTGTCTCTCTGTCTCCTCCCTGCAGGTGGTCCTGTCTGTCCGGCGCTGCTGCCGGAGTCTCCCGCCTGTCCGGCGCTGCTGCCGGAGTCTCCCGCCTGTCCGGCGCTGCTGCCGGAGTCTCCCACCTGTCCGGCGCTGCTGCCGGAGTCAGAGCCCCTCAGCCCAGAGGCGCCAGAGCCCCTCAGCCCATAGGCGCCAGAGCCCCTGCCCCTCTGTCCCGAGCTGCCCCTCTGTCCAGAGCTTCTGCCCGTCTGTCCCGAGCTGCCCCTCTGTCCAGAGCTTCCGCCCCTCTGTCCCGAGCTGCCCCTCTGTCCAGAGCTTCCGCCCCTCTGTCCCGAGCTGCCCCTCTGTCCCGAGCTGCCCCTCTGTCCAGTGGGGTCATTGAGAGGGGTGGCCATGGTTAGAAAGCCACGGAGGCGGACAATAAGGCGGACTAAGACAATGGTGAAGTGGGGTCCGCATCCCGCGCCAGAGCCGCCACCGCGGACAGACGCCCACCCAGACCCTCCCCTATAGGTTAAGGTTTTGCGGCCGGAGTCCGCACCTTTGGGGGGGGGGGGTACTGTCACGTTCTGACCTTTATTTCCTTTGTTTTGTCATTAGTTAGTATGGTCAGGGCGTGAGTTGGGTGGGCAGTCTATGTTTGTTTTTCTATGATTTGGGTATTTCTATGTTTCGGCCTAGTATGGTTCTCAATCAGAGGTAGGTGTCATTAGTTGTCTCTGATTGAGAATCATACTTAGGTAGCCTGGGTTTCACTGTGTGTTTGTGGGTGATTGTTCCTGTCTCTGTGTTTGCACCAGATAGGACTGTTTAGGTTTTCACACGTTTCTTGTTTTTGTAGTCAGTTGTTCATGTGTACATTTTCGTATTAAAAGAACCATGGACACTTACCACGCCGCATATTGGTCCTCTGATCCTTTTCGCCTCCCTCTTCAGAAGAGGAGGAAATCCCTGACAGAGTGAAGCTTCAAGCGAGCGGTTTAAAGCTTTAATAGTTAATCATTTTTAGCCCCCCAAACATATTCATTATATAAATAGGAAAGTTTAATTTTGTCTGCCTTAGCATTCCAAATAAAATTAAATATGTTTTGCTCATATGATTTAAAAAACAAGTCATCTGGAATAGGCAGTGCCTTTAGTAAGTCAGTAAACTGTGATCGGGCCTAAGAGTTAATCAATGTAAGGGAAGGTATGGCAGTGCCTTTAGTAAATCAGTAAACTGTGATAGGACCTAAGAGTTAATCAATGTGATTTTTTCATAAATAGACAAGTATTCACCTCTCCATGGTTGCAGAATCTCGTCTTTTTTTGTTAACTTTCTATTGAAATTAATTGTGGAAAGTTAATTTATATTTTTTGAGATGTGAATATCAAGTACGTCTACTTCACCATCTACCCATTTTATTGGTGAACTACAAGGTAGTGTAAACAATGTATTTTTAAAGATCCAATATGTAATATGAAACACTTGTCATAATTAGGTTTCAATCCAGAGAGGCTAGAAAATTGATGGAGATGTTCAACGAGACTGTACAAGGTTCCAGATTGTGGACTTAAGTAATAACTAGAGTCATTGACACTTGTGTTTTTATCCCCTGGATTTCTAACCCATTGATATTCCTCTTGGATCTCATTTTAATAGCTGGCATTTTAAAGGCCATAAGAAATAGATATGGAGACAACGGACAGCCTTGTTTTACTCCTCTTAAAAGCTCAATACTTTCTGAGAAGTAACCATTATTCACTATTTTACATCTGGGGTTGCTGTACATAACTTTAACCTGTTGTATAAGAGATTTACCAAAATTAAAGTAATCCAGGCATTTACATATAAATTCTAGTCGTAGTTTATCAAATAACATTAGTTTTAGGTCATTTTGGCCTGTTAAACTGGTTATCTACATTATTACGATTCACATATAACTAGCTTCTTGTTCCGCTAGCGGAACCCCTCGACAACATTCCGCTGAAAAGCGCGAAATTCAAAAATATTTTTTCGAAATATGTAACTTTGACACATTAACAAGTCCAAAACAGCAAATGAAAGATACATTTCTTGTCCGATTTCAAAAAGGCTTTACAGCAGAAGAACATATGATTATGTTAGGTCAGAGCCATGTCACAGAAAAACACTTTTCCAGCCAAAGATAGGAGTCACAAAAAGCAGAAATATAAATAAAATTAATCACTAACCTTTGATGATCTTCATCAGATGACACTCATAGGACTTCATGTTACACAATACATGTATGTTTTGTTTGATTATGTGCATATTTATATTTTAAAAATCTCAGTTTACATTGGTGTGTTCAGTAATGTTTTGCTTCCAAAACATCCGGTGGTTTTGCAGAGAGCCACATCAATTCCCAGAAATACTCATAGTAAACATTGATAAAATATACAAGTGTTATTCAGAGAATTAAAGACTTAAAGATAAAGATAGACTCCTTAATGCAACCGCTGTGTCAGATTTCAAATAAACGGCGCTCAGAGCCCAATGCAGCCAATGAAATATCCGCCATGTTGGGTAGTCAACAGAAGTCAGAAATAGCATTATACATATTCACTTACCTTTGATGATCTTCATCAGAATGCACTCCCAGGAATCCCAGTTCAACAATAAATGTTTGATTTGTTCCATAAAGTCCCTCATTTATGTCCAAATAGCCACTTGTTGTTAACACGTTAAGCCCAGTCCATCTTCATGAAGCACGAGAACTACGTCCAGACAAAAACTCAAAATGTTATATTCCAGGTCAAAGAAACTTGTCAAACTAAGTATATAATCAATCTTTAGGATGTTTTTAACATAAAACATCAATAATGTTCCAACCGGAGATTTGTCTGTAGAAAAGCACTGGAATGAGAGCTAACTCTGTCGGGAGCCTGAGACACTCTGCCAGACCACTCACTCATTCAGCTCCCATTCCCCCCTCCTTTATAGCAGAAGCCTCAAACAAGTTCCTAAATTAAATGTTTTAATTTTACCTTTATTTTACTAGGCAAGTCAGTTAAGAACAAATTCTTATTTTCAATGATGGCCTAGGAACAGTGGGTTAACTGGCCTAGGAACAGTGGGTTAACTGGCCTAGGAACAGTGGGTTAACTGGCCTAGGAACAGTGGGTTAACTGGCCTAGGAACAGTGGGTTAACTGGCCTAGGAACAGTGGGTTAACTGGCCTAGGAACAGTGGGTTAACTGGCCTAGGAACAGTGGGTTAACTGCCTGTTCAGGGGCAGAACAACAGATTTGTACCTTGTCAGCTCAGGGGTTTGAACTTGCAACCTTCTGGTTACTAGTCCAAAACGCTAACCACTAGGCTACCCTGCTGCCCCATCTAAAGACAGTTGACATCTAGTGGAAGCCTTAGGAAATGCAACTTGAAACAGACACTGTGTATTCGTTTACTCTGGGCACACTATTCATTCAAAAGTGAAAATACTGCCGCTTGTCCCAAACAGGCTAGCTGAGAATTATAAAGTAAAATGTTTGCATTGTGTATATTGTGTTTGGTCTCTATTGTTGCCATTGTCCTGGCTGGAAGAAGGTTCAGTGCATGAGGAGGTGCAGTGTGAGGTAATACAGTAGGGGAGGTGCAGTGTGAGGTAATACAGTAGGGGAGGTACAGTGTGAGGTAATACAGTAGGGGGAGGTGCAGTGTGAGGTAATACAGTAGGGGAGGTGCAGTGTGAGGTAATATAGTAGGGTGACTGAGAGTGAAGAAGGTTCAGTAAATGGGGAGGTGCAGTGTGAGGTAATACAGTAGGGGGTACAGTGTGAGGTAATACAGTAGAGGGTGTGAGGTAATACAGTAGGGGGAGGTGCAGTGTGAGGTAATACAGTAGGGGGAGGTGCAGTGTGAGGTAATACAGTAGGGGAGGTGCAGTGTGAGGTAATACAGTAGGGGGACAGTGTGAGGTAATACAGTAGAGGGGAGGTGCAGTGTGAGGTAATACAGTAGGGGAGGTGCAGTGTGAGGTAATACAGTAGTAGTGTGAGGTAATACAGTAGGGGAGGGTGCAGTGTGAGGTAATACAGTAGGGGGGTGCAGTGTGAGGTAATACAGTAGGGGAGGTGCAGTGTGAGGTAATACAGTAGGGGAGGTGTGAGGTAATACAGTAGGGGAGGTGCAGTGTGAGGTAATACAGTAGGGGAGGTGCAGTGTGAGGTAATACAGTAGGGGAGGTGCAGTGTGAGGTAATACAGTAGGGGAGGTGCAGTGTGTGGTAATACAGTAGGGGAGGTGCAGAGTGAGGTAATACAGTAGGGGAGGTGCAGTGTGTGGTAATACAGTAGGGGAGGTGCAGAGTGAGGTAATACAGTAGAGGGAGGTGCAGTGTGTGGTAATACAGTAGGGGAGGTGCAGAGTGAGGTAATACAGTAGGGGACTGAGAGTGCTTCTCAAATGTACTGTTTTATGCGGTCGAGGGAGGCGAAGGTCGAGGGAGAATGAGATGAGGGGGAGACAAACACAGTCTAATTATCATGTTTTATTGATGATGAAGAGAGAGAGCAGCCATCAATACAAGGAGAGAGAGAGAGCGACAGAGAGAGAGACAGAGAGAGAGAGAGAGAGAGAGAGAGAGAGAGAGAGAGAGAGAGAGAGAGACAGAGACAGATCTACAGAGAGAGATTGAACTGAGAGAGAGAGTGTGAGAGAGAGAGAGAGCGACAGAGAGAGAGACAGAGAGTGAGAGAGAGAGAGAGAGAGAGAGAGAGAGAGAGAGACAGAGAGAGAGAGAGAGAGAGAGAGAGAGACCAGAGTTGCTCAGTAGGATACAGGAGATGGAAGCAGATGATTCTTTAACAGAGCTGTCCTGCCAGAGACAGAGAGAGAGACAGAGAGAGAGGAGAGAGAGAGAGAAGAGAGAGAGAGAGAAACAGATCTACAACACAGATTGAACTGGTTGTGTGTGTGTGTGTGTGTGTGTGTGTGTGTGTGTGTGTGTGTGTGTGTGTGTGTGTGTGTGTGTGTGTGTGTGTGTGTGTGTGTGTGTGTGTGACCAGCTTGTTGCTCAGTAGGATACAGGAGATGGAAGCAGATGATTCTTTAACAAGCTGTCCTGCCAGCACACACACACACACACACACACACACACACAAACACACACACCCCAAACACCCCCCACACACACTACAAACACACACCCCCACACACCCCCCCCACACACACACACACACACTACAAACACACACCCCCACACACACACCCCCCACACACACACACACTACAAACACACACCCCACACACCCCCCACACACACACTACAAACATACACCAGTTATAAAGCCCTGAAGGAACATCAACAGAGAGGAAATACACTCCATGACAACAGGATGTTGGTGATGACAGGAAGTTGGTGATGACAGGAAGTTGGTGATGACAGGAAGTTGGTGATGACAGGATGTTGGTGATGACAGGAAGTTGGTGATGACAGGATGTTGGTGATAACAGGATGTTGGTGATGACCGGATGTTGGTGATAACAGGATGTTGGTGATGACAGGATGTTGGTGATGACAGGATGTTGGTGATGACAGGATGTTGGTGATGACCGGATGTTGGTGATAACAGGATGTTGGTGATAACAGGATGTTGGTGATAACAGGATGTTGGTGATGACCGGATGTTGGTGATGACCGGATGTTGGTGATAACAGGATGTTGGTGATAACAGGATGTTGGTGATGACAGGATGTTGGTGATGACAGGATGTTGGTGATGACAGGATGTTGGTGATAACAGGATGTTGGTGATTTTTATTTTTTATTTCACCTTTATTTAACCAGGTAGGCAAGTTGAGAACAAGTTCTCATTTACAACTGCGACCTGGTCAATATAAAGCATAGCAGTGTGAACAGACAACAACACAGAGTTACACATGGAGTAAACAATAAACAATTAACAAGTCAATAACACAGTAGAAAAAAAAAGAATCTATATACATTGTGTGCAAAAGGCATGAGGAGGTAGGCAATAAATAGGCCATAGGAGCGAATAGTTACAATTTAGTAGATGATAAATGATCAGATGGTCATGTGCAGCTAGAGATACTGGTGAGCAAAAGAGCAGAAAAGTAAATAAAATTAAAACAGTATGGGGATGAGGTAGGTAGATTGGGTGGGCTATTTATAGATGGACTATGTACAGCTGCAGCGATCGGTTAGCTGCTCAGATAGCAGATGTTAAAAGTTGTTGAGGGAGATAAAAGTCTCCAACTTCAGAGATTTTTGCAATTTGTCCCAGGCGCAAGCAGCAGAGAACTGGAAGGAAAGGCGGCCAAATGAGGTTTTGGCTTTAGGGACGATCAGTGAGATACACCTGCTGGAGCGCGTGCTACGGGTGGGTGTTGCCATCGTGACCAGTGAACTGAGATAGGGCGGAGCTTTACCTAGCATAGACTTGTAGATGACCTGGTGATGACAGGATGTTGGTGATGACAGGATGTTGGTGGTAACAGGATGTTGGTGATAACAGGATGTTAACAGGATGATAAACAGGATGTTGATGACAATGTTGGTGATGACAGGATGTTGGTGATGATAACAGGATGTTGATGATAACAGGATGTTGGTGATGACAGGATGTTAACAAGATGTGATGACAGGATGTTGGTGAGGATGACACCAGGCTCTTGATGATAACAGGATGACAGGATGTTGGTGATGACAGGATGTTGGTGATGACAGGATGGCTCTTGGTGATGACAGGATGTTGGTGGCACAAGGCTCTTGGTGATAACAGGATGTTGGTGGCACAAGGCTCTTGGTGATGACAGGATGTTGGTGATGACAGGATGTTGGTGATGACAGGATGTTGGTAATGACAGGATGTTGGTGATAACAGGATGTTGGTGATGACAGGATGTTGGTGGCACAAGGCTCTTGGTGATGACAGGAGCGGAATCAGTGGAAGGGTAACAAATACATCAAACACATGGTTTCCATGGTTTCCAGGTGTTTGATGCCATTTCATTTGCGACGTTCCGGCCATTATTATGAGCCATCCTCCTGTTGTTGACAAATTAGTGGATTCGTCTATTTCAGCCACACCCTTTGCTGACAGGTGTTTAAACTCGAGCACACAGCCATGCAATCTCCATAGACAAACATTGGCAGTAGAATGGCCTTACTGAAGAGCTCAGGGACTTTCAACTTATCATCGTCATAGGATGCAACCTTTCCAACAAGTCAGTTTGTTACATTTCTGCCCTGCTAGAGCTATCCCGGTCAACTGTAAGTGCTGTTATTGTGAAGTGGAAATGTCTAGGAGCAACAACGGCTCAGATGCAAAGTGGTAGGCCACACAAGCTCACAGAACGAGACCGCAGAGTGCTGAAGCGCTTAAAAATGGTCTGTCCTCGGTTGCAACACTCACTACCGAGTTTCAAACTTCCT
>NW_024609091.1:35000-50000 GCF_018296145.1 Oncorhynchus tshawytscha | reverse complement strand
TGGCTCTAATGTTGTCTGAATGTTATGTGAGGTTATGTGTGGCTCTAATGTTGTCTGAATGTTATGTGAGGTTATGTGTGGCTCTAATGTTGTCTGAATGTTATGTGAGGTTATGTGTGGATCTAATGTTGTCTGAATGTTATGTGTGGATCTAATGTTGTCTGAATGTTATGTGTGGATCTAAAGTTATCTGAATGTTATGTGAGGTTATGTGTGGATCTAATGTTGTCTGAATGTTATGTGAGGTTATGTGTGTATGTATCTCTACTCTGGGTTGTTTTGCTGCATGTACTGCACTGATAGCATTGAAGAGTAAAGTAAATGTTGATTAATGTTTTTTTTATGTTGTTTGAATGTTGTGTGAACGTTGTGTGCATGATTTCCCTGTCTCTGTATCCCAGGTCTTTTTGCTCCTGTCTCTGCTGGCTCCTGTAGCCGTCCTCTCTCAGTTCTACCTCCCTCTAGACTGTGATGAACTCTATCAATATGACAACACCAAACCCAGTGGGGTGTACACCATCTACCCTGGGGTCCCACCACCCCTTACATGTCTACTGTGACATGAACACGGAGGGAGGGAGGTGGACTGTGAGTAGAGACCTTTGTAGATCATCTGAGATGTTTATGATGTGTTTGTTGTGCAAAATGTATGATAATATTATTATTATTATCTCTGTCTCCCTCCTTGTCTTTCTCTCCGTCGCTCTCACTTCACTTATCAATTACATTTTCAATTTAAGGGCTTTGTTGTCATGGAAACATATGTTTACATTGCCAAAGCAAGTGAAGTAGATAACAAACAAAAGTGAAATAAACAAAAAATGTACAGTAAACCTTACACTTACAAAAGTTCCAAAATAATAAAGATGTTTAAAATGTCATATTATGTCTATATACAGTGTTATAATTATGTGCAAATAGTTAAAGTTCAAAAGGGAAAATAAATCAACATAAATATGGGTTGTATTTACAATGGTGTTTGTTTTTCACTGGTTGCCCTTTTCTTGTGGCAACAGGTCACACATCTTGCTGCTGTGATGGCACATTGTGGTATTTCACCCAGTAGATATGAGAGTTTAGCAAAATTGGATTTGTTTTAGAATTCTTTGTGGATCTGTGTAATGTTTGTTTGTTTTTGAGGGAAATATGTGTCTCTATGTTTCCCTTATCTTTATCACCTCTGTCCCTAACTCCCTCTCCCTGTCCTTCTCTGCTTCTCTCTCTCTCTCTCTCTCTCTCTCTCTCCTCTCTCTCTCTCTCTCTCTCTCTCTCTCTCTCTCTCTCTCTCTCTCTCTCAGGTGTTCCAGAGGAGAATGGATGGAACAGAGAACTTCTTCAGACCCTGGGAAAACTACAAATCTGGCTTTGGGAACGTGGCTGGAGAATACTGGCTGGGTGAGTCCTCCTTCCAAGGGGAAAGGGCTATGAGCTAGAGGAAGGGGCTATGAGCTAGAGGAAGGGGCTATGAGCTAGAGGAAGGGGCTATGAGCTAGAGGAAGGGGCTATGAGCTAGAGGAAGGGGCTATGAGCTAGAGGAAGGGGCTATGAGCTAGAGGAAGGGGCTATGAGCTAGAGGAAGGGGCTATGAGCTAGAGGAAGGGGCTATGAGCTAAAGGAATGGGGATATGAGCTAGAGGAAGGGCCTATGAACTAAAGGAATGGGGCTAGGAGCTATGGAAGGGGCTATGAGCTAGAGGAAGGGGCTATGAGCTATGGAAGGGGCTATGAGCTAAAGGAATTGGGCTAGGAGCTAGAGGAAGGGGCTATGAGCTATGGAAGGGGTTATGAGCTAGAGGAAGGGGCTAGGAGCTAGAGGAAGGGGCTATGAGCTATGTAAGGGGCTATGAGCTAAAGGAATGGGGCTAGGAGCTACGGTAAGGGGCTACGAGCTAGGGGAAGGAGCTAGGAGCTATGGGAAGGGGCTAGGAACTATGGAAGGGGTTATGAGCTAGAGGAAGGGGCTATGAGCTATGTAAGGGGCTATGAGCTAAAGGAATGGGGCTAGGAGCTACGGTAAGGGGCTACGAGCTAGGGGAAGAGGCTAGGAACTATGGGAAGGGGCTATGAGCTAGAGGAAGAGGCTAGGAACTATGGGAAGGGGCTACGAGATAGAGGAAGAGGCTAGGAGCTAGGGGAAGGGGCTATGAGCTAGAGGAAGGGGCTATGAGCTAGAGGAAGGAGCTAGGAGCTATGGGAAGGGGCTAGGAGCTATGGAAGGGGCTATGAGCTAGAGGAAGGGGTTAGGAGCTAGAGGAAGAGGCTAGGAGCTATGGGAAGGGGCTAGGAGCTAGAGGAAGGGGCTAGGAGCTTTGGGAAGGGGCTAGGAGCTATGGAAGGGGCTATGAGCTAGAGGAAGGGGCTTGGAGCTAGAGGAAGAGGCTAGGAGCTATGGGAAAGGGCTATGAGCTAGAAGAATGGGCTAGGAGCTAGAGGAAGGGGCTAGGAGCTAGAGGAAGGGGCTATGAGCTAGAGGAAGGGGCTAGGAGCTAGAGGAAGTGGCTATGAGCTATGGAAGGGGCTATGAGCTAAAGGAATGTGGCTAGGAGCTAGAAGAAGGGGCTACGAGCTAGGGTAAGAGCTAGGAACTAGGGGAAGGGGCTATGAGCTAGAGAAAGGGGCTAGGAGTTAGAGGAAGAGGCTAGGAGCTATGGGAAAGGGCTATGAGCTAGAAGAATGGGCTAGGAGCTAGAGGAAGGGGCTATGAGCAAGAGGAAGGATCTACAAGCTAGAGGAAGAGGCTAGGAACTAGGGGGAGGGGCTATGAGCTAGGGGAAGGGGCTATGAGCTAGAGAAAGGGGCTAGGAGCTAGAGGAAGAGGCTATGGGCTATGGGAAGGGGCTATGAGCTAGAGGAAGGGGCTAGGAGCTAGAGGAAGGGGCTACGAGATAGAGGAAGAGGCTAGGAGCTATGGGAAGGGGCTATGAGCTAGAGGAAGGGGCTAGAATCTAGAGGAAGGAGCTATGAGCTATGGAAAGGGACTAGGAGCTATGGAAGGGGCTATTAGCTAGAGGAAGGGGCTAGGAGCTAGAGGAAGAGGCTAGGAGCTATGGGATGGGGCTAGGAGCTAGATGAATGGGCAAGGAGATAAAGGAAGGGGCTATGAGCTAGGGGAAGAGGCTAGGAACTAGGGGAAGGGGCTATGAGCTAGAGGAAGAGGCTAGGAGCTATGGGAAGGTGCTATGACCTAGAGGAAGGGGCTACAAGCTAGAGGAAGGGGCTAGGAGCTAGAGGAATGGGCAAGGAGATAAAGGAAGGGGCTACGAGCTAGGGGAAGAGGTTAGAAACTAGGGGAAGGGGCTATGAGCTAGAGAAAGGGGCTAGGAGCTAGATGAAGAGGCTAGGAGCTATGGGAAGGGGCTATGAGCTAGAGGAAGGGGCTCGGAGCTAAAGGAAGGGGCTAGGAGCTATGGGAAAGGGATAGGAGCTAGAGGAATGGGCTAGGAGCTAAGGAAGGGGCTATGAGCTAGAGGAAGGGGCTAGGAGCTAAAGGTAGGGGCTATGAGCTAGAGGAAGGGGCTAGGGGCTAGAGGAAGAAGCTATGAGCTTTGGGAAGGGGCTAGGAGCTAGAGGAAGGAGCTAGGAGCTATGGGAAGGGGCTAGGAGCTAGAGGAAGGGCTAGGAGCTATGGGAAAGGGATAGGAGCTAGAGGAATGGGCTAGGAGCTAACGAAGGGGCTATGAGCTAGAGGAAGGGGCTAGGGGCTAGAGGAAGAAGCTATGAGCTTTGGGAAGGGGCTAGGAGCTAGAGGAAGGAGCTAGGAGCTATGGGAAGGGGCTAGGAGCTAGAGGAAGGGGCTAGGAGCTATGGGAAGGGGCTAGGAGCTAGAGGAAGAAGCTATGAGCTATATGGGAAGGAGCTAGGAGCTAGAGGAAGGGGCTAGGAGCTATGGGAAGGGGCTAGGGGCTAGAGGAAGAAGCTATGAGCTATGGGAAGGAGCTAGGAGCTAGAGGAAGGGGCTAGGAGCTATGGGAAGTGGCTGGGAGCTAGAGGAAGGGGCTAGGAGCTATGGGAAGTGGCTGGGAGCTAGAGGAATGCGCAAGAAGATAAAGAAAGGGGCTACGAGCTAGGGGAAGAGGTTATAAACTAGGGGAAGGGGCTATGAGATAGAGAAAGGGGCTAGGAGCTAGAGGAAGGGGCTAGGAGCTAGACAAATGGGGATAGGATGTAAGGAAAGGGCTGAAATATGACAGGACCTTTATGCTTTCTGTTCTTGTCAGGTCTGGATAACATCTTCCTCCTGACGATGAGGAAGAAGAATGAGCTGAGAGTGGACATGGAGGACTTTGAGGGAGGGAAAGTTTTTGCTAAATACACATCCTTCTCCATTGATCCTGAGAACTACGGATACACACTGAGACTGGGCAGTTATGTAGACGGAGGGGCAGGTGAGTTATTCTTCTTCATCAGGTTTAACATCATCATCACCTATGGTGTCACATTATAACTCTTCCCTTATGTGTGTGTTGTGGTGATTTGTTTCTGTATCATCAAAGGAGGAGAGACAAACTTATCACATAAGTCAGAGTTATACTTTAAATCTTTATTCACATATTAATAAGGGAGCAGGTCAATACAACACACGCAAATGAAGTGAATCGATTGAGTGCTCTGCGATAACGATGGCTGGTCGACGTCCCAACCTGTAGGTGATTCGTTGAGAGCCCCGACACAAAGGATACAAAGATCTTTTATAGCAAAGATACACCCTCTTAGTCTACGTTACAAATAACAGATGTGTGGAATGGGTCACAAGGTGAAATAAATTAATAAGACAGTAGACAGTATCTGCTGTAAAGACTGTTCTCATTGTGTAGAAAACATGGTCCCCAAAACAAAGTTCCTAACATCATCATCCATACCGGAGCCATCTCTATCCTGGTACCTCCCGGCACACAAACATCAAGTCATTCTATGGAATGCGGCTCAGAGAGAGAGAGGACAAGACCATCATCAATCAGTAGCTGGAGTTCCATCTCAGAAGCTCCTCTCAGTTCAGACAAAATATAGTTCTAAGAACCCTATTTTTTTTCATAAAACAACCATTTCATGCAGTAACAGTATTATAAAATAATCTTGTAATTTCTCCACGATAGTGTTTCGTTCCTAAAGGGCCCCACAAATCAAATCAAATCAAGTGTCAAATGAAATCAAATTGTGTTAGTCACATGCGCCGAATACAACAGGCGTAGTAGACCTTACAGTGAAATACTTACTTACAAGCCCCTAACCAAGAATGCAGTTTTAAAAATATGCAGTAAAATAACAATAGCGAGACTATATACAGGGGTACCGGTACAGAGTCAATGTGCGGGGGCACCGGTTAGTTGAGGTCATTTTATTTTCTATTTTTTATTTCACCTTAATTTAACCAGGTAAGCTAGTGGAGAACAAGTTCTCATTTACAACTGCGACCTGGCCAAGATAGAGCAAAGCAGTGTGACACAAACAACAACACAGTTACACATGGAATAAACAAGCGTACAGTCAATAACACAATAGAAAAAAAAGTCTAGAAACAGTGTGTGCAAATGGCATGAGGAGGTAAGGCAATAAATAGGCCATAGTAGCAAAGTAATTACAACTTGGAGTGATAGATGAGCAGATGATGATGTGCAAGTAGAAATACTGGGGTGCAAAAGAGCAGAAAAGTAAATAAAAACAATATGGGGATGAGGTAGGTAGATTGGATGGGCTATTTACAGATGGACTATGTACAGCTGCAGTGATCGGTAAGCTGCTCAGATAGCTGATGTTTGAGGTTAGTGAGGGAAATATAAGTCTCAAGGTTCAACGATTTTTGCAATTTGTTCCAGCAGAGAACTGGAAGGAAAGGCGGCCAAAGGGGTGTTGGCTTTGGGAATGACCAGTGAAATATACCTGCTAAAGCTCCGATGAGGCGGAGCTTTACCTAGCATAGACTTATAGATGACCTGGAGCCAGTGGGTCTGGCGATGAATATGTAGCGAGGGCCAGCCGACTAGAGCATACAAGTTGCAGTGGTGGGTGGTATAAGGGGCTTTAGTGACAAAACGGATGGCACTGTGATAGACTGCATCCAGTTTGCTGAGTAGAGTATTGGAAGCTATTTTATAAATGACATCGCCGAAGTCGAGGATTGGTAGGATAGTCAGTTTTACGAGGGTATGTTTGGCGGTGTGAGTGAAGGAGGCTTTGTTGTGAAATAGGAAGGCGATTCTAGATTCAATTTTGGATTGGAGATGTTTAATATGAGTCTGGAAGGAGAGTTTACAGTCTAACCAGACACCTAGGTATTTGTAGTTGTCCACATATTCTAAGTCAGAACCGTCCAGAGTAGCTAGTCAGGCGGGCTGGTGTGGGCAGCGAATGGCTGTAAAGCATGCATTTGGTTTTACTAGCGTTTAAGAGCAGTTTTAAATTGAGGTAATATGTACATGTAGGTAGAGTTATTAAAGTCACTATGCATAGATAATAACAGAGAGTAGCAGCGTCATGAAAGGGCGGAGCAATGCAGATAATCGGGGTAGCCATTTGATTAGCTGTTCGGGAGTTTTATGGCTTGGGGTTGAAGCTGTTTAGAAGCCTCTTGGACATAGACTCGGCGCTCCAGTACCGCTTGCCGTGCATTAGTAGAGAGAACAGTCTAGGGTGGCTGGAGTCTTTGACAGTTTTTAGGGCCTTCCTCTGACATACCAGGCAGTGATGCAACCATGATCTCAATAGTGAAGCTGTAGAACCTTTTGAGGATCTTCCCAAAACATTGCTTCCTGTTGAACTCGGAACATCTTGGTTTTGTTTGTTTGGAAAGTTTGTAGTTTGAAAGTGTATTGGTAAGTTTTTGGTAGCTACCTAGCTTCTTAGTTTAGATCCCGCAACGCATCAGTTGCTGGGACTGCTTGTCTCTTTCCAGTGGCCCTGCCAACCAAGGAAGGGTCTGAAGAGCTATTTGTCATCACAGCTAGCCTAGCTGCTAGCTAGCTGCATATCAAGCTAGCGAGGTTTTCTTGAACGCAGCCCATGACGCGGTTAGCCATTCTGTCTGGGACCGGGGATTGTCTCGAGGGACAATCAAGGTGGAACAACATGGTTGTGGACGGAATTGCAGAATCTCCACATGAGACCTGGACAGAGTCTGAGGACAAAGTGAGGTAAATGATGGGGGCAACGGTACCGGACGGCAGGCAGGCTCATAGTCAGGGTAGACAGAGGTCACTAATCCAGAGGGGGGCAAAGGTACAGGTCAGCAGGCAGGGTCAGGGGCAGGCAGAGTGGTAGGCTGGCGGCCTCGGAGTCAGGACAAGCAAGGGTCAGGGGCTGGCGGCCTCGGAGTCAGGACAGGCAAGGGTCAAAACAAGGAGGGCGAGAAAAGAGACTGGAAAACGCTGGTGGACTTGACAAACAAGACTAACTGGCAACAGACAAACAGAGAACACAGGTATAAATACACAGGGGATAATGGGGAGGATGGGCAACACCTGGAGGTGGGTGGAGACAAACACAGGTGAAACAGATAAGGGCGTGACCGTATCGGCGTGAACAGATAGGGCTCATCTCATATGTATATACTGTATTCTATACTATCTATTGTATCTCAGTCTATGCCGCTCTGACGTTGCTTGTCCTTATATTTACATATTCTTAATTCAATTCCTTAACTTAGATTTGTGTGTATTCGGTATTTGTTGTGAAAATGTTAGATTTTACTTATTAGATATTGCTGCACTGTCGGAACTAGAAGTACAAGCATTTCGCTACACTCGCAATAACATCCGCTAAACACGTGTACGTGACAAATTACAATTTGATTTGATTTGATTTGGGCCTTTTGATATGGCCTTCTCATGCACTGATTGTCATGGATCAACATTCTCCCAATTCCCCCTATAATTATTGTGGCCACCAATATGCTCACACATTCCCAGTTGTCCAGGCAAACTAACCATGCGCTCTGCCTTCTCTCCTATGCGAGCAGCCTTGCGCACCTAAAACCAAGAACAATTCAATAGAACACATTTTTGACTGATTGTCAGTGTTTTATCATCGGAGGGACATAAAAACACTCTGAAAATTATCCAAACGATATAGCTCCTTATCAGGGTAGCCTAGTGGTTAGAGCATTGAACTAGTAACCAGAAGGTTGCAAGTTCAAACCCCCCGAGCTGACAAGGTACAAATCTGTTGTTCTGCCCCTGAACATGGCACTGTTCCTAGGCCCTCATTGAAAATAAGAATGTATTCTTAACTGACTTGCCTAGTTAAATAAAGGTTAAATAAAATCATTCTCCACATTTTTTGTAGTTTTTTTTGTCGTGTGAAACCTCTGTTCACTTGACTCAGAACGATTTTTGTTTTATTTACCATTATAATTATCGTCCTTGGTGTGGATGGCCCTTTAGTCCAGTCAATAAGCTCCCAAAAAATAACATCTTGTTTCATTTGGAATAGAAGCATGCAAATTGGCACACCTGTGTATTTTTTTAAGCTCAACAAAACATGATATACAGTTGAAGTCGGCGGTTTTACGTACACCTTAGCCAAAAACATTTAAATGCAGTTTTCACCATTTCTGACAAATAAACATTTCCTGTCTTAGGTCAGTTAGGATCACCCCTTTATTTTAAGAATGTTAAATGTCAGAATAATAGTAGAGAGAAAGATTTATTTCAGCTTGTAATTTCTTTCATCAAATTCCCAGTGAGTCAGAAGTTTACGTACACTAAATTAGTATTTGGTAGCTTTGCCTTTAAATGGTTTCAACTTGGGTCAAACGTTTTTGGTAGACTTCCACAAGCTTCCCACAATACGTTGGGTGAATTTTGGCCCATTCCTCTTAACAGAGCTGGTGTAACTGAGTCAGGTTTGTAGGCCTCCTTGCTCGCACACGCTTTTTCAGTTCTACCCACAAATAATCTATAGGATTGAGAACAGGGCTTTCTGATGGCCACTCCAATACCTTGAATATGAATATGAGATGAGTAATACATAGACTAAGATAGAGTAGATAGTATATGAATAGCATAACTGTTTCATTTTATTTGGTCTTCCACATTACCAGGCTACTATACTCTTGTCTGTTGGTTGATTCTCAGGGGACTCCATGTCATATAGCAACGGCATGAAGTTCAGCACCTACGACAAAGACCAAGATACCTGGGGTGACAACTGTGCCAGGCGCAACATGGGTGGATTCTGGTACGGTGCCTGTACGCATGCTAACCCTAACTCCCTGTACGCACCACATCAGGGAACTTCTTTAGCTAATATGAAGTTTTATTGGCAGCACTGGAAAGGGGTAGACTACTCTCTGAAAAGCATTTCCTTTAAGATCAGGGCTGTCTCTGATGCTGTGGCTGTTCAGGAGCAGGAGTAACATACCTGACTCTCTCAGTCCTGACCTAATGTCACCCTCTCTAAATGACTCCACAAATACAATGTGGAGGAGGGGGCACCAGAGCTAGCCAGACAGACACTAACACCTAGAGAACAATATGGCCACTACATTATCACTATAATTATCATCTTGGATGTTAAAGTAGTGTTTCATGTTATAGCAGCACAATGGGCTCTCTGTCTCTTATATGGTCACTATATCACCACTATTGTTATCATCTTGGATGTTAAAGTAACGTTTCATGTTATAGCAGCACAATGGGCTCTCTGTCTCTTGATTCCACTGTTACTTGACTCATATAATAATTAAAGCATTTCAAAGACAAATTCACTGCATTCTGTCTTTTTATTTACTGCATGTATTTATTTATTATAATCAGTCAGATTGGATGGCTGAATGTGTCAAAGTCAAGGTTGTAACATGATCTTAGAGTTTTCATTGCAAAATGGTTGTGTGCATCTATCATCTTCATCAACCTCATATTCATCATCATATTCATCATCATATTTATCATCATCATATTCATCATCATCATCATCATATTCATCATCATCATCATAGTCATCATCGTCATCATCATCATCATATTCATCATCATCATCATCATCATATTCATCATCATAATCAAATCAAATCCAATGTTATTTGTCACACACATGGTTAGCAGATGTTAATGCGAGTGTAGCAAAATGCTTGTGCTTCTAGTTCCGACCATGCAGTAATATCTAACATGTAATCTAACTAACAATTCCACAACTTCTACCTTATACACACAAGTGTAAAGGGATAAAGAATATGTACATAAAGATATATGAATGAGTGATGGTACAGAACGGCATAGGCAAGATACAGTAGATGGTATCGAGTACAGTATATACATATGAGATGAGTAATGTAGGGTGTGTAAACATAAAAGTGGCATAGTTTAAAGTAGATGATATAGAGTACAGTATATACATATGAGATGAGTAATGTAGGGTATGTAAACATATTAAGTGGCATTGTTTAAAGTGGCTAGTGATACATTTTTTCCATCAATTTCCATTAATTTCCATTACTGAAGTGAGCTGGAGTTGAGTCAGTATGTTGGCAGTAGCCACTCAATGTTAGTGGTGGCTGTTTAACAGTCTGATGGCCTTGAGATGGAAGCTGTTTTTCAGTCTCTCGGTCCCTACTTTGATGCGCCTGTACTTACCTCGGCTGAACAGGCAGTGGCTCGGGTGGTTGTTGTCCTTGATGATCTTTATGGCCTTCCTGTGACATCGGGTGGTGTAGGTGTCCTGGAGGGCAGGTAGTTTGCCCCCGGTGATGCGTTGTGCGTGAGGTGAGGTTATTGAGTGTGAGGTTATTTTCCCGACACCACACTCCGAGGGCCCTCACCTCCTCCCTGTAGGCCATCTCGTCGTTGTTGGTAATCAAGCCTACCACTGTAGTGTTGTCCGCAAACTTGATGATTGAGTTGGAGGCATGCATGGCCACGCAGTCGTGGGTGAACAGGGAGTACGACATCGCTGATGCACTTTCATCATCATCGTCATCATCATATTCATCATCGTCATATTCATCATCATATTCATCATATTCATCATCGTCATATTTATCATCATCATCATCATCATCACCATCATATTCATCATCAAATGCATATTCATAATCATCATCATCATCACCATTATCATCATCACCATAATCATCACCATCATCATATTCCTCATTACCATCATATTCATAATCATCATCATCACCATCATCATCATCATATTCATCATCATTTTTATTATCATCATCATCACCATCATATTCATAATCATATTCATATTCATCATCATCATCATCATCATCATCACCATCATCATCGTCATAGTCGTCGTCATCATCACCATCATCATCATCATCACCATCGTCATAGTCGTCATCATCACCATAATCATCACCATCATCATATTCATAATCATCACCATCATCATCATCGTCATAGGCGTCATCATCACCATCATCATCACCATCACCAACCATCATCATCATCACCATCATATTCATCATCATCATCATCATATTCATCATCATCATCATCATATTCATCATCATCATATTCACCATCACCATCATATTCATCATCATCATATCCATCATATTTATATGATATTGTTTTATTAACTGTAATTTCGTTAGTTATTTTTAAGTCTTGGTTCCAATAGTTTATATTTTTTTCTCAGAGATTGTCAGTTGGATAGGCCCTCGGCAAGGTTGTTGTATATCTTACCTATTATATGAATATCTTTTTCTGACTCAGATAGGATTTATCTTTTTTTGATGTACATTTCGGCAGGGTAGCCTAGTGGTTAGAGCATTGGACTGGTAACCAAAAGGTTGCAAGTTCAAATCCCCGAGCTGACAAGGTACAAAATCTGTCGTTCTGCCCCTGAACAGGCAGTTAACCCACTGTTCCTAGGCCAGTTAACCCACTGTTCCTAGGCCAGTTAACCCACTGTTCCTAGACCAGTTAACCCACTGTTCCTAGGCCAGTTAACCCACTGTTCCTAGGCCAGTTAACCCACTGTTCCTAGGCCAGTTAACCCACTGTTCCTAGGCCAGTTAACCCACTGTTCCTAGGCCAGTTAACCCACTGTTCCTAGGCCAGTTAACCCACTGTTCCTAGGCCAGTTAACCCACTGTTCCTAGGCCAGTTAACCCACTGTTCCTAGGCCAGTTAACCCACTGTTCCTAGACCAGTTAACCCACTGTTCCTAGGCCAGTTAACCCACTGTTCCTAGACCAGTTAACCCACTGTTCCTAGGCCAGTTAACCCACTGTTCCTAGACCAGTTAACCCACTGTTCCTAGGCCAGTTAACCCACTGTTCCTAGGCCAGTTAACCCACTGTTCCTAGGCCAGTTAACCCACTGTTCCTAGACCAGTTAACCCACTGTTCCTAGGCCAGTTAACCCACTGTTCCTAGACCAGTTAACCCACTGTTCCTAGGCCAGTTAACCCACTGTTCCTAGACCAGTTAACCCACTGTTCCTAGGCCAGTTAACCCACTGTTCCTAGACCAGTTAACCCACTGTTCCTAGGCCAGTTAACCCACTGTTCCTAGACCAGTTAACCCACTGTTCCTAGGCCAGTTAACCCACTGTTCCTAGACCAGTTAACCCACTGTTCCTAGGCCAGTTAACCCACTGTTCCTAGTCCAGTTAACCCACTGTTCCTAGACCAGTTAACCCACTGTTCCTAGGCCAGTTAACCCACTGTTCCTAGGCCAGTTAACCCACTGTTCCTAGGCCAGTTAACCCACTGTTCCTAGGCCAGTTAACCCACTGTTCCTAGGCCAGTTAACCCACTGTTCCTAGACCAGTTAACCCACTGTTCCTAGACCAGTTAACCCACTGTTCCTAGGCCAGTTAACCCACTGTTCCTAGACCAGTTAACCCACTGTTCCTAGGCCAGTTAACCCACTGTTCCTAGGCCAGTTAACCCACTGTTCCTAGACCAGTTAACCCACTGTTCCTAGGCCAGTTAACCCACTGTTCCTAGACCAGTTAACCCACTGTTCCTAGGCCAGTTAACCCACTGTTCCTAGGCCAGTTAACCCACTGTTCCTAGGCCAGTTAACCCACTGTTCCTAGGCCAGTTAACCCACTGTTCCTAGGCCAGTTAACCCACTGTTCCTGACCAGTTAACCCACTGTTCCTAGACCAGTTAACCCACTGTTCCTAGACCAGTTAACCCACTGTTCCTAGGCCAGTTAACCCACTGTTCCTAGGCCATCATTGAAAATAGGAATTTGTTCTTAACTGACTTGCCTAGTTAAAATAAAGGTAAAAAAAAATGATAAAAAAAGAGAGACTTTCCATAAAACTGCAATATGAAATGTTATATTAGATTGTAAATAAAACGTGCACATTACTGCTTTAGTTTTCTATGTAGGGAAATAATACTGTAATAAAGAAAGAATAAGAATAACATGAAGATAATTCTTATGAACTATTGAGGGATATGTGTGGGCGTCAGTTGCAGTGATAAACTGGGGCATGTAATACCAGAAACAACCACTTCCTGTCAGACTTGAGCCGTAAACCGGTGTGCTGTAGAACCTGTCTGGAAAACAGGTAAAACGGGAGAGGGCGGGGCCGCAGCACACCTACTGATGTTGACCTCCTCGGTTTCCACTATTTAACACAGCCACAAAGTCAAATGGGTTATATCATTACAAATTCATGAAAACAACTGTTTGTATAAGGTCAGTAGTGTGGTTAAGGTTAGTTTTAAAATCACATTTAAGGAAGAGGAATTGTAGAAATAATCGGGGTTTATGACTGGTAGCTAGTACCGACCAAGTTCTCTGGCCAACGCGCAAATGGTTTAGTCCTCTTGAGATTCTCATAACAGGAATGGTTATCGTTTTTATCGTAATCATAGGTTCGTGGTCGTGGTATTGATTTTAACAGTAATGGTAGATTAGTTGCTTATTATTGTAATGGTTGTAGTAATGAATAAATGCATGTAGCTAACATCAAAATAAATAATTTTACAGCCTACTACTCACTCAGATTTCCTAGATTGGTTAGGCAAAAGTAGTACGTTACACAAAGGTAAATAAGCAACATTTAAGATGTAACAATAAAATGTATAAATGTGTTTCCCATTTTGGGTATAAACCTTGACACTTCAAAGAATGAACCTCGGCTCCTTTAAGACCAAGCGAAACATTCGCGACATGAAATCTGGAAAGACTGGTGACCAACCCTCCCACCCTCTCTTGTCTTGCGACCAAAACTAGTTTCAAGACGACCGGGCGAAAATATTTTTCTTTCCCTTGAACGAACGGATGATTGAGGCGTCAACTTCCCGACATTTCATCCGACATCTCCCCTCTCTAGACAAAAGTTTGTGGATCCTCCAAGAGTTTGGGAACTAAAGATTGATAGAAAGCCTCCTTTTTTCTGTAGGTGGGAACTTTGAAAACATGGATTGGGGGACGGATCTTTGGGTAAGGACATATGCACTAGCTACAGTAACCTTAGCTACACAATAACAGCAAATTCCCTGGAGAAGGTGATTGTTTTTGCTGTCTCAAAAATAATACATGCCTTTGACATTGTTTTCAACTGTTAACTCTAACAAAGTTGATGACAACTCACGGCAAGTAGACTAAATTAGCTTGTAGCTTGAGGGCGGCTGTTATTTCGCAATGTTGCATACCTTGACCTCTTAAAGGCGACTTAGCTAACTGGGCTTCTGTAATAGATACATTTTTTTGTTGTTGTCCAGCATCCGCATATAAACTAGTTACAACCCATATGATTATATTCAACGTATGAGCAAGTCATTGATGTTATCATAACATTTAGTTGGTTTGTAGAGATACTATTGAATTACTCGTGTTTTGTGCGTGCGGTGACGAGGTGTGAACTGTTATTGAACCAACTCAGGTGAACCATATTGAACCATATTGTCAGGGGGTTATGGGCAGTCTGATCTCACCAGGGGAGTACTAGAATGGAGTTAGACACTGGTCTAAGGTCAGTTTTGAGATGATCCAACTCGTGGAGTGATGGTAGTGTACGTTGATCCTAGATCTGAATCAAAAGGACAACTTGTACAGTTCATAGCCACAGGCCATTAAATAGG
>NW_024609091.1:2500-30000 GCF_018296145.1 Oncorhynchus tshawytscha | reverse complement strand
CTTTCTCTCTCTTTTTCTCTCCTTTCTCTTTCTCTCTCGCTCGTCCCCTCCCTCTGTCTCACCCCCCTGTCCCCTCGTCCCCTCTCGTTCCCTCTCCCTACCTCTCTCTCTCTCTCTGTCCTGGTTCAGATGTAGTATTGAGGACAAGACTGTAGTAAATGTGTTCTGTATAAATACCTCTATTCAGATCATTAGCTCTGTTTAGTACATGGCTACATCCCAAATGGCACTATATTCCCAACATAGTGCACTACTTTAGACCAGACCCCTAGTGGGCCTGGTTAGTAGTAGGGGATGCAGCCTCTGTGTCTCTGTGTCTCTGAGGAGAGTCTATCTGCGTCTCTGAGGAGAGTCTATCTGCGTCTCTGAGGAGAGTCTGTCTGTCTCTGAGGAGAGTCTGTCTGTCTGTCTCTGAGGAGAGTCTATCTGTCTGTCTCTGAGGAGAGTCTATCTGCGTCTCTGAGGAGAGTCTATCTGCGTCTCTGAGGAGAGTCTATCTGCGTCTCCGAGGAGAGTCTATCTGCGTCTCCGAGGAGAGTCTATCTGCGTCTCCGAGGAGAGTCTATCTGCGTCTCCGAGGAGAGTCTATCTGCGTCTCCGAGGAGAGTCTATCTGCGTCTCCGAGGAGAGTCTATCTGCGTCTCCGAGGAGAGTCTATCTGCGTCTCCGAGGAGAGTCTATCTGCGTCTCCGAGGAGAGTCTATCTGCGTCTCCGAGGAGAGTCTATCTGCGTCTCCGAGGAGCGTCTATCTGCGTCTCCGAGGAGAGTCTGTCTGTCTGTCTCTGATGAGAGTCTATCTGCGTCTCTGAGGAGAGTCTATCTGCGTCTCTGAGGAGAGTCTATCTGCGTCTCTGAGGAGAGTCTATCTGCGTCTCTGAGGAGAGTCTATCTGCGTCTCTGAGGAGAGTCTATCTGCGTCTCTGAGGAGAGTCTATCTGCGTCTCTGAGGAGAGTCTGTCTGTCTGTCTGTCTCTGAGGAGAGTCTGTCTGTCTCTGAGGAGAGTCTGTCTGTCTGTCTCTGAGGAGAGTCTGTCTGTCTCTGAGGAGAGTCTGTCTGTCTGTCTGTCTCTGAGGAGAGTCTGTCTGTCTGTCTCTGAGGAGAGTCTGTCTGTCTGTCTGTCTCTGAGGAGAGTCTGTCTGTCTGTCTGTCTCTGAGGAGAGTCTGTCTGTCTGTCTGTCTCTGAGGAGAGTCTGTCTGTCTGTCTCTGAGGAGAGTCTGTCTGTCTGTCTCTGAGGAGAGTCTGTCTGTCTGTCTCTGAGGAGAGTCTGTCTGTCTGTCTCTGAGGAGAGTCTGTCTGCCTGTCTCTGAGGAGAGTCTGTCTGTCTGTCTCTGAGGAGAGTCTGTCTGTCTGTCTCTGAGGAGAGTCTGTCTGTCTGTCTCTGAGGAGAGTCTGTCTGTCTGTCTCTGAGGAGAGTCTATCTGTCTGTCTCTGAGGAGAGTCTATCTGTCTGTCTCTGAGGAGAGTCTGTCTGTCTGTCTCTGAGGAGAGTCTGAGGAGAGTCTGTCTGTCTGTCTCTGAGGAGAGTCTGTCTGTCTGTCTCTGAGGAGAGTCTGTCTGTCTCTGTCTGTCTGTCTGTCTCTGAGGAGAGTCTGTCTGTCTGTCTCTGAGGAGAGTCTGTCTGCCTGTCTCTGAGGAGAGTCTGTCTGTCTGCCTGTCTCTGAGGAGAGTCTGTCTGTCTGTCTGTCACTGAGGAGAGTCTGTCTGCCTGTCTCTGAGGAGAGTCTGTCTGTCTGTCTCTGAGGAGAGTCTATCTGTCTGTCTCTGAGGAGAGTCTATCTGTCTGTCTCTGAGGAGAGTCTATCTGTCTGTCTCTGAGGAGAGTCTGTCTGTCTGTCTCTGAGGAGAGTCTGAGGAGAGTCTGTCTGTCTGTCTCTGAGGAGAGTCTGTCTGTCTGTCTCTGAGGAGAGTCTGTCTGTCTGTCTCTGAGGAGAGTCTGTCTGTCTGTCTCTGAGGAGAGTCTGTCTGTCTGTCTCTGAGGAGAGTCTGTCTGTCTGTCTCTGAGGAGAGTCTGTCTGTCTGTCTCTGAGGAGAGTCTATCTGTCTGTCTCTGAGGAGAGTCTGTCTGTCTGTGTCTCTGAGGAGAGTCTGTCTGTCTGTCTCTGAGGAGAGTCTGTCTGTCTGTCTGTCTGAGGAGAGTCTGTCTGTCTGTCTGTCTGTCTGTCTCTGAGGAGAGTCTGTCTGTCTGTCTCTGTCTCTGAGGAGAGTCCGTCTGTCTGTCTGTCTCTGAGGAGAGTCTGTCTGTCTGTCTCTGAGGAGAGTCTGTCTGTCTGTCTGTCTCTGAGGAGAGTCTGTCTGTCTGTCTGTCTCTGAGGAGAGTCTATCTGTGTCTCAGTCACCATGGAGAGAGATCCCTACATACCTACATAGTCAGTGAGTCAGAGTGTGAGAGTGAACTCAACCCAGCCCGTAGATACTCTGAGGAGAGTCTCAACCCAGTCTGTCTGTGAGTGAGTGAGGAGAGTGAGAGTCTCAACCCAGCCCGTCTGATCTGTCTGAGTCTGTGAGGAGAGTCTGCCTGATCTGTCTCTGAGAGAGAGTCTCAACCCAGCCTGTCCCACATGTCTGAGTCAGAGTGTGAGTGAGAGTCTCAACCCAGCCTAGATCCCACATGTGAGTGTCAGAGTGTGAGGAGAGTCTGTCCCACATGTGAGTGAGTCAGTCTCAACCCAGCCCGTAGATACCCACATAGTGAGTGAGTCAGAGTGTGAGAGTGAGAGTGAACTCAACCCAGCCCGTAGATACCCACATAGTGAGTGAGTCAGAGTGTGAGAGTGAGAGTGAACTCAACCCAGCCCGTAGATACCCACATAGTGAGTGAGTCAGAGTGTGAGAGTGAGAGTGAACTCAACCCAGCCCGTAGATACCCACATAGTGAGTGAGTCAGAGTGTGAGTGAACTCAACCCAGCCCGTAGATACCCACATAGTGAGTGAGTCAGAGTGTGTGAGTGAGAGTGAACTCAACCCAGCCCGTAGATACCCACATAGTGAGTGAGTCAGAGTGTGAGAGTGAGAGTGAACTCAACCCAGCCCGTAGATACCCACACAGTGAGTGAGTCAGAGTGTGTGAGTGAGAGTGAACTCAACCCAGCCCGTAGATACCCACATAGTGAGTGAGTCAGAGTGTGAGAGTGAGAGTGAACTCAACCCAGCCCGTAGAGATAGACAGAGACCAGGGTGAGTGAATGAGTCAGAGTGTGAGAGTGAGAGTGAACTCAACCCAGCCCGTAGATACCCACATAGTGAGTGAGTCAGAGTGTGTGAGTGAGAGTGAACTCAACCCAGCCCGTAGATTGCAGATTGTCTGTCAGACAGAGACCAGGGTTGGATACATAGTGAAGAGGATATACCTGTACAACTGGCTGGTGGAGTGATGTAAGAGGAGTAGTGTTCCTGTCCTGTAACTAGTAGTTATATTACTACTGTATAGAGGAGTGTGTTATATCAGTAACTAGTAGTTATATTACTACTGTATAGAGGAGTGTGTTATATCAGTAACTAGTAGTTATATTACTACTGTATAGAGGAGTGTGTTATATCAGTAACTAGTAGTTATATTACTACTGGATAGAGGAGTGTGTTATATCAGTAACTAGTAGTTATATTACTACTGTATAGAGGAGTGTGTTATATCAGTAACTAGTAGTTATATTACTACTGTATAGAGGAGTGTGTTATATCAGTAACTAGTAGTTATATTACTACTGTATAGAGGAGTGTGTTATATCAGTAACTAGTAGTTATATTACTACTGTATAGAGGAGTGTGTTATATCAGTAACTAGTAGTTATATTACTACTGTAAAGAGGAGTGTGTTGTATCAGTAACTAGTAGTTATATTACTACTGTATAGAGGAGTAGTGTTCCTGTCCTGTAACTAGTAGTTATATTACTACTGTATAGAGGAGTGTGTTATATCAGTAACTAGTAGTTATATTACTACTGTATAGAGGAGTGTGTTGTATCAGTAACTAGTAGTTATATTACTACTGTATAGAGGAGTGTGTTATATCAGTAACTAGTAGTTATATTACTACTGTATAGAGGAGTGTGTTATATCAGTAACTAGTAGTTATATTACTACTGTACTGTATAGAGGAGTGTGTTATATCAGTAACTAGTAGTTATATTACTACTGTACTGTATAGAGGAGTGTGTTGTATCAGTAACTAGTAGTTATATTACTACTGTATAGAGGAGTGTGTTATATCAGTAACTAGTAGTTATATTACTACTGTATAGAGGAGTGTGTTATATCAGTAACTAGTAGTTATATTACTACTGTATAGAGGAGTGTGTTGTATCAGTAACTAGTAGTTATATTACTACTGGATAGAGGAGTGTGTTATATCAGTAACTAGTAGTTATATTACTACTGTATAGAGGAGTGTGTTATATCAGTAACTAGTAGTTATATTACTACTGTATAGAGGAGTGTGTTATATCAGTAACTAGTAGTTATATTACTACTGGATAGAGGAGTGTGTTATATCAGTAACTAGTAGTTATATTACTACTGTATAGAGGAGTGTGTTATATCAGTAACTAGTAGTTATATTACTACTGTATAGAGGAGTGTGTTATATCAGTAACTAGTAGTTATATTACTACTGTACTGTATAGAGGAGTGTGTTGTATCAGTAACTAGTAGTTATATTACTACTGTATAGAGGAGTGTGTTATATCAGTAACTAGTAGTTATATTACTACTGTATAGAGGAGTGTAACTAGTAGTTATATTACTACTGTATAGAGGAGAGTGTTATATCAGTAACTAGTAGTTATATTACTACTGTATAGAGGAGTGTGTTATATCAGTAACTAGTAGTTATATTACTACTGTATAGAGGAGTGTGTTATATCAGTAACTAGTAGTTATATTACTACTGTATAGAGGAGTGTGTTATATCAGTAACTAGTAGTTATATTACTACTGGATAGAGGAGTGTGTTATATCAGTAACTAGTAGTTATATTACTACTGTACTGTATAGAGGAGTGTGTTGTATCAGTAACTAGTAGTTATATTACTACTGTATAGAGGAGTGTGTTATATCAGTAACTAGTAGTTATATTACTACTGTATAGAGGAGTGTGTTATATCAGTAACTAGTAGTTATATTACTACTGTATAGAGGAGTGTGTTATATCAGTAACTAGTAGTTATATTACTACTGTACTGTATAGAGGAGTGTGTTATATCAGTAACTAGTAGTTATATTACTACTGTATAGAGGAGTGTGTTATATCAGTAACTAGTAGTTATATTACTACTGTACTGTATAGAGGAGTGTGTTGTATCAGTAACTAGTAGTTATATTACTACTGTATAGAGGAGTGTGTTATATCAGTAACTAGTAGTTATATTACTACTGTATAGAGGAGTGTGTTATATCAGTAACTAGTAGTTATATTACTACTGGATAGAGGAGTGTGTTATGTCAGTAACTAGTAGTTATATTACTACTGTATAGAGGAGTGTGTTATATCAGTAACTAGTAGTTATATTACTACTGTATAGAGGAGTGTGTTGTGTCAGTCCAGTATCTAACCCTGTTCTGTCTCTCCTGTCTGTAGGACCAGTATGATGGTATTGATAAACACACCCAGTCAGGACTGGATCTGGTGGACCGATATGTGAAGTTTGTGAGAGAACGGACCGAGATAGAACAGAACTACGCCAAGCAACTCAGGTGTCTGTCTGCCTGTTTCTGTCTGACAGAGCAGACACACAGACAGTCTGTCTGTATGTCTGTCTGTGTGCTCTGTCTGTCTGTCTGTGTGCTCTGTCTGTGTCTCTCTCTTTGTGTGTGTGTTTCTGTGTGTGTGTGTCTCTGTGTGTGTGTGTGTGTGTGTGTGTCTCGCTCTGTCTGTGTGCTCTGTCTGTGTCTGTTTTTGTCTGTCTGTCTGTCTGTCTGTCTGTCTGTCTGTCTGTCTGTGTGTCTGTCTCTGTCTGTCTGTCTGTCTGTGTGTCTGTGCAGTGTGTCTGTGTATTTTAATTAGTTGTTAGAATGTAACCCTGACATTCTCTCTTCCTCTCAGAAACCTCTCCAAGAAATACCTTAAACGAGGCAGCAAGGAGGAGCAAGAGTGTGGGTGAGTTGTGTCTGCCTCTCTGTCTGCCTCTCTGTCTGCCTCTCTGTCTGCCTCTCTGTCTGCCTCTCTGTCTGCGTCTGTCTGTCTGTGTCTCTCTGTCTCTCTCTGTCTGTGTCTGTCTCTCTGTCTCTGTCTGTGTCCTCTCTCTAATCAGTTAGTGATTATCAGATGAATGCTGTGCTTATCCTTTGTCTCTCGTGTTTGTCTTTATTAGACAGACAGATTTCTTTATCCCACCAATCACATGCAACTCTTTATCCCTGTTTCCTGGAAGTGAACCAATAACATACAACCCTTTACCCCTGTTTCCTGGAAGTGAACCAATAACATACAACCCTTTACCCCTGTTTCCTGGAAGTGAACCAATAACATACAACCCTTGAACCCTGTTTCCTGGAGGTGAACCAATCACATTCAAATCAAATGTTATTTGTCACATACACATGGTTAGCAGATGTTGATGCAAGTGTAGCGAAATGCTTGTGCTTCTAGTTCCGACAATGCAGTAATAACCAACGGGTAATTTAACCTAACAATTCCACAACTACAACCTTATACACACAAGTGTAAGGGGATAAAGAATATGTACATAAAGATATATGAATGAGTGATGGTACAGAGCAGCATAGGCAAGATGCAGTAGATGGTATCGAGTACAGTATATACATATGAGATGAGTAATGTAGGGTATGTAAACAAAGTGGCATAGTTTAAAGTGGCTAGAGAGTGGCTATGTTGTCATCTAACTAATCTCTCTCTATCCCCTCGGTCTTGTTGCCCCTCCACCTGCAGGTTCACCAATCACCAGTCATTCCAGGACATTGTGAATGAGCTGAATGACTATGCGGGCCAGAGAGAGCTGATAGCAGAGAACATGATGACTGGAATCTGTGTAGAACTCACCAAATACCTTCAGGACCTCAAACAAGAACGCAAAACAGTGAGAGAGAGATGGAGAGAGAGAGGGAGGGAGAGATGGGGAGGGAGGGAGGGGGGGGGGAGAGATGGGGAGAGGGAGGGGGGGGAGGGAGAGATGGGGAGAGGGAGGGAGGGGGAGAGATGGGGAGAGGGAGGGGAGAGGGGGGGAGAGGGAGGGGAGGGAGAGGGAGGGAGGGAGGGAGGGAGGGAGGGAGAGGGGGAGGGGAGGGGGGAGGGGAGAGGGAGGGATGGAGAGGGAGGGGAGGGGGGGGAAGAGGGAGAGGGAGGGAGGGAGAGATGAAGAGATGGAGAGGGAGGGAGGGAGAGATGGAGAGGGAGGGAGGGAGAGATGGAGAGGGAGGGAGGGAGAGATGGAGAGGGAGGGAGGGAGAGATGGAGAGGGAGGGAGGGAGAGATGGAGAGGGAGGGGGAGAGATGGAGAGGGAGGGGGAGAGATGGAGGGGAGGGGGGAGAGATGGAGAGGGAGGGGGAGAGATGGAGAGGGAGGGGGGAGAGATGGAGAGGGAGGGGAGAGATGGAGATGGAGAGGGGGGGGGGAGAAGGGAGAGATGGAGGGAGGGGGAGAGATGGAGGGAGGGGAGGGGGAGAGATGGAGGGAGGGGAGAGGGAGGGGGAGAGAGAGATGGGGGAGAGGGAGGGGGAGAGATGGGGGAGAGGGGGGAGGGAGGGAGATAACATCACCGACATGTTGAACTCACTTTGATGTTGTCATCTAACTAATCTCTCTCTCTCCCCCAGTACCTGGCCGATGCCAAAAAGCTCAACAGAACTTGGAGATCAGTTTCAAACAGCTAGAGAATGTGAGTTTCTGTGTGATTGAGGGTGAATATGTTATAACCCCTATAACCCACGGTCCCCCCCAGGAAGTCAGCTCCAAGTGATTTACATTGTTGGAAATGTGTTCCCCAGTATTCCCACTCCTAGTAGAGAGACAGAATCATATATAAATGTGTTCCCCAGTATTCCCACTCCTAGTAGAGAGACAGAATCATATATAAATGTGTTCCCCAGTTTCCCACTCCTAGTAGAGAGACAGAATCATATATAAATGTGTTCCCCAGTATTCCCACTCCTAGTAGAGAGACAGAATCATATATAAATGTGTTCCCCAGTATTCCCACTCCTAGTAGAGAGACAGAATCATATATAAATGTGTTCCCCAGTATTCCCACTCCTAGTAGAGAGACAGAATCATATATAAATGTGTTCCCCAGTATTCCCACTCCTAATAGAGAGACGGGATCATATATAAATGTGTTCCCCAGTATTCCCACTCCTAATAGAGAGACGGGATCATATATAAATGTGTTCCCCAGTGTTCCCACTCCTAATAGAGAGACGGGATCATATATAAATATGTTCCCCAGTGTTCCCACTCCTAATAGAGAGACGGGATCATATATAAATGTGTTCCCCAGTATTCCCACTCCTAATAGAGAGATGGGATCATATATAAATGTGTTCCCCAGTATTCCCACTCCTAATAGAGAGACGGGATCATATATAAATGTGTTCCCCAGTATTCCCACTCCTAATAGAGAGACGGGATCATATATAAATGTGTTCCCCAGTATTCCCACTCCTAATAGAGAGACGGGATCATATATAAATGTGTCCCCCAGTATTCCCACTCCTAATAGAGAGACGGGATCATATATAAATGTGCCTAATAGAGAGACGGGATCATATATACATGTGTTCCCCAGTATTCCCACTCCTAATAGAGAGATGGGATCATATATACATGTGTTCCCCAGTATTCCCACTCCTAATAGAGAGACGGGATCATATATAAATGTGTTCCCCAGTATTCCCACTCCTAATAGAGAGACGGGATCATATATAAATGTGTTCCCCAGTATTCCCACTCCTAATAGAGAGATGGGATCATATATAAATGTGTTCCCCAGTATTCCCACTCCTAATAGAGAGACGGGATCATATATAAATGTGTTCCCCAGTATTCCCACTCCTAATAGAGAGACAGGATCATATATAAATGTATTCCCACTCCTAATAGAGAGACAGGATCAAATATAAATGTGTTCCCCTGTATTCCCACTCCTAGTAGAGAGACAGAATCATATATAAATGTGTTCCCCAGTATTCCCACTCCTAATAGAGAGACAGGATCATATATAAATGTGTTCCCCAGTATTCCCACTCCTAATAGAGAGACGGGATCATATATAAATGTGTTCCCCAGTATTCCCACTCCTAGTAGAGAGACAGAATCATATATAAATGTGTTCCCCAGTATTCCCACTCCTAGTAGAGAGACAGAATCATATATAAATGTGTTCCCCAGTATTCCCACTCCTAGTAGAGAGACAGAATCATATATAAATGTGTTCCCCAGTATTCCCACTCCTAGTAGAGAGACAGAATCATATATAAATGTGTTCCCCAGTATTCCCACTCCTAGTAGAGAGACAGAATCATATATAAATGTGTTCCCCAGTATTCCCACTCCTAGTAGAGAGACAGAATCATATATAAATGTGTTCCCCAGTATTCCCACTCCTAATAGAGAGACAGGATCATATATAAATGTGTTCCCCAGTATTCCCACTCCTAATAGAGAGACGGGATCATATATAAATGTGTTCCCCAGTGTTCCCACTCCTAATAGAGAGACGGGATCATATATAAATGTGTTCCCCAGTATTCCCACTCCTAATAGAGAGACGGGATCATATATAAATGTGTTCCCCAGTATTCCCACTCCTAATAGAGAGACGGGATCATATATAAATGTGTCCCCCAGTATTCCCACTCCTAATAGAGAGACGGGATCATATATAAATGTGTTCCCCAGTATTCCCACTCCTAATAGAGAGACGGGATCATATATAAATGTGTTCCCCAGTGTTCCCACTCTAATAGAGAGACGGGATCATATATAAATGTGTTCCCCAGTATTCCCACTCCTAATAGAGAGATGGGATCATATATAAATGTGTTCCCCAGTATTCCCACTCCTAATAGAGAGACAGGATCATATATAAATGTGTTCCCCAGTATTCCCACTCCTAATAGAGAGACGGGATCATATATAAATGTGTTCCCCAGTATTCCCACTCCTAATAGAGAGACGGGATCATATATAAATGTGTTCCCCAGTATTCCCACTCCTAATAGAGAGACAGGATCATATATAAATGTGTTCCCCAGTATTCCCACTCCTAATAGAGAGACGGGATCATATATAAATGTGTTCCCCAGTATTCCCACTCCTAATAGAGAGACAGGATCATATATAAATTTATTCCCACTCCTAATAGAGAGACAGGATCAAATATAAATGTGTTCCCCTGTATTCCCACTCCTAGTAGAGAGACATAATCATATATAAATGTGTTCCCCAGTATTCCCACTCCTAATAGAGAGACAGGATCATGTATAAATGTGTTCCCCAGTATTCCCACTCCTAATAGAGAGACGGGATCATATATAAATGTGTTCCCCAGTATTCCCACTCCTAATAGAGAGACGGGATCATATATAAATGTGTTCCCCAGTATTCCCACTCCTAATAGAGAGACGGGATCATATATAAATGTGTCCCCCAGTATTCCCACTCCTAATAGAGAGACGGGGTCATATATAAATGTGTTCCCCAGTATTCCCACTCCTAATAGAGAGACGGGATCATATATAAATGTGTTCCCACTCCTAATAGAGAGACAGGATCATATATAAATGTGTTCCCCAGTATTCCCACTCCTAATAGAGAGACGGGGTCATATATAAATGTGTTCCCCAGTATTCCCACTCCTAATAGAGAGACGGGATCATATATAAATGTGTTCCCACTCCTAATAGAGAGACAGGGTCATATATAAATGTGTTCCCCAGTATTCCCACTCCTAATAGAGAGACAGGATCATATATAAATGTGTTCCCCAGTATTCCCACTCCTAATAGAGAGACAGGATCATATATAAATGTGTCCCCCAGTATTCCCACTCCTAATAGAGAGACGGGATCATATATAAATGTGTTCCCCAGTATTCCCACTCCTAATAGAGAGACGGGATCATATATAAATGTGTTCCCCAGTATTCCCACTCCTAATAGAGAGACGGGTCATATATAAATGTGTTCCCCAGTATTCCCACTCCTAAGAGACGGGATCATATATAAATGTGTTCCCCAGTATTCCCACTCCTAATAGAGAGACGGGATCATATATAAATGTGTTCCCCAGTATTCCCACTCCTAATAGAGAGACGGGATCATATATAAATGTAAGCAACGTTTGAAATGATTGTTTTGGTCAGTCTACAAATGATCTGTAAATATGTTATGGCCCTCTGACCGTCCATCTGCTCAGGAAGTAATCGTCCCGTGGCTGAATGCAGTTGATGATCCCCGATAACCCTCACTAAACCAAGTCTCTCTCTCTGTGTGTGTGTGTGTGTGTGTGTGTGTGTGGTGTGCAGACTAAGAGGCGTTTTGCCAAGGAGTGGGGAGAGGCAGAGAAAGCCACACAACAAGCGGAGAAAATTGAGAACGACACAAACGCTGTGAAAGCAGATGTTGAGAAGGTACACACACTCACAGATTAACGTTCACACCACGTCCCTGTATACCAGTTAATACAGGTGTGTCCAGGTGAAGCAGCATATGTACCTATATACCAGTTAATACAGGTGTGTGTCCAGGTGAAGCAACATACGTACCTATATACCAGTTAATACAGGTGTGTGTTCAGGTGAAGCAACATACGTACCTATATACCAGTTAATACAGGTGTGTGTCCAGGTGAAGCAACATACGTACCTATATACCAGTTAATACAGGTGTGTGTTCAGGTGAAGCAGCATACGTACCTATATACCAGTTAATACAGGTGTGTCCAGGTGAAGCAGCATACGTACCTATATACCAGTTAATACAGGTGTGTGTGTCAGGTGAAGCAGCATACGTACCTATATACCAGTTAATACAGGTGTGTCCAGGTGAAGCAGCATACGTACCTATATACCAGTTAATACAGGTGTGTGTGTTCAGGTGAAGCAACATACGTACCTATATACCAGTTAATACAGGTGTGTCGTTCAGGTGAAACAGCATACGTACCTATATACCAGTTAATACAGGTGTGTGTGTTCAGGTGAAGCAGCATACGTACCTATATACCAGTTAATACAGGTGTGTGTGTTCAGGTGAAGCAGCATACGTACCTATATACCAGTTAATACAGGTGTGTGTTCAGGTGAAGCAGCATGCGTGTTAATACAGGTGTGTGTCCAGGTGAAACAGCATACGTACCTGTATACCAGTTAATACAGGTGTGTGTCCAGGTGAAGCAGCATACGTACCTATATACCAGTTAATACAGGTGTGTGTCCAGGTGAAGCAGCATACGTACCTATATACCAGTTAATACAGGTGTGTGTGTGTGTGTCCAGGTGATGCAGCATACGTACCTGTATACCAGTTAATACAGGTGTGTGTGTGTCCAGGTGAAACAACATACGTACCTATATACCAGTTAATACAGGTGTGTGTTCAGGTGAAGCAACATACGTACCTATATACCAGTTAATACAGGTGTGTGTCCAGGTGAAGCAACATACGTACCTATATACCAGTTAATACAGGTGTGTGTTCAGGTGAAGCAGCATACGTACCTATATACCAGTTAATACAGGTGTGTGTTCAGGTGAAGCAGCATACGTACCTATATACCAGTTAATACAGGTGTGTGTTCAGGTGAAGCAGCATACGTACCTATATACCAGTTAATACAGGTGTGTCCAGGTGAAGCAGCATACGTACCTATATACCAGTTAATACAGGTGTGTGTCCAGGTGAAGCAACATGCGTACCTATATACCAGTTAATACAGGTGTGTGTTCAGGTGAAGCAGCATACGTACCTATATACCAGTTAATACAGTGTGTGTTCAGGTGAAGCAGCATACGTACCTATATACCAGTTAATACAGGTGTGTGTGTTCAGGTGAAGCAGCATACGTACCTATATACCAGTTAATACAGGTGTGTGTGTTCAGGTGAAGCAGCATACGTACCTATATACCAGTTAATACAGGTGTGTGTTCAGGTGAAGCAGCATGCGTACCTATATACCAGTTAATACAGGTGTGTGTTCAGGTGAAGCAGCATACGTACCTATATACCAGTTAATACAGGTGTGTGTCCAGGTGAAGCAGCATACGTACCTATATACCAGTTAATACAGGTGTGTGTCCAGGTGAAGCAGCATACGTACCTGTATACCAGTTAATACAGGTGTGTCCAGGTGAAACAGCATACGTACCTATATACCAGTTAATACAGGTGTGTGTGTGTGTGTGTCCAGGTGAAGCAGCATACGTACCTATATACCAGTTAATACAGGTGTGTCCAGGTGAAACAGCATACGTACCTATATACCAGTTAATACAGGTGTGTGTGTGTTCAGGTGAAACAGCATACGTACCTGTATACCAGTTAATACAGGTGTGTGTGTGTGTGTGTGTGTGTCCAGGTGAAGCAGCATACGTACCTATATACCAGTTAATACAGGTGTGTCCAGGTGAAACAGCATACGTACCTATATACCAGTTAATACAGGTGTGTGTTCAGGTGAAGCAGCATACGTACCTATATACCAGTTAATACAGGTGTGTGTGTTCAGGTGAAGCAACATACGTACCTATATACCAGTTAATACAGGTGTGTGTTCAGGTGAAGCAGCATACGTACCTATATACCAGTTAATACAGGTGTGTGTGTTCAGGTGAAGCAACATACGTACCTATATACCAGTTAATACAGGTGTGTGTGTTCAGGTGAAGCAGCATACGTACCTATATACCAGTTAATACAGGTGTGTGTGTTCAGGTGAAGCAGCATACGTACCTATATACCAGTTAATACAGGTGTGTGTGTTCAGGTGAAGCAGCATACGTACCTATATACCAGTTAATACAGGTGTGTGTGTCCAGGTGAAGCAGCATACGTACCTATATACCAGTTAATACAGGTGTGTGTCCAGGTGAAGCAGCATACGTACCTATATACCAGTTAATACAGGTGTGTGTGTGTGTGTCCAGGTGATGCAGCATACGTACCTGTATACCAGTTAATACAGGTGTGTGTGTGTCCAGGTGAAACAGCATACGTACCTATATACCAGTTAATACAGGTGTGTGTTCAGGTGAAGCAGCATGCGTTCCTATATACCAGTTAATACAGGTGTGTGTTCAGGTGAAGCAGCATACGTACCTATATACCAGTTAATACAGGTGTGTGTCCAGGTGAAGCAGCATACGTACCTGTATACCAGTTAATACAGGTGTGTCCAGGTGAAGCAGCATACGTACCTATATACCAGTTAATACAGGTGTGTGTGTGTGTGTGTCCAGGTGAAGCAGCATACGTACCTATATACCAGTTAATACAGGTGTGTCCAGGTGAAGCAGCATACGTACCTATATACCAGTTAATACAGGTGTGTGTTGTTCAGGTGAAGCAGCATACGTACCTGTATACCAGTTAATACAGGTGTGTGTGTGTGTCCAGGTGAAGCAGCATACGTACCTATATACCAGTTAATACAGGTGTGTCCAGGTGAAACAGCATACGTACCTATATACCAGTTAATACAGGTGTGTGTTCAGGTGAAACAGCATACGTACCTTTATGCCAGTTAATACAGGTGTGTGTGTGTCCAGGTGAAACAGCATACGTACCTAAATACCAGTTAATACAGGTGTGTGTGTGTGTGTGTGTTCAGGTGAAGCAGCATACGTACCTATATACCAGTTAATACAGGTGTGTTCAGGTGAAACAGCATACGTACCTATATACCAGTTAATACAGGTGTGTTCAGGTGAAGCAGCATATGTACCTGTATACCAGTTAATACAGGTGTGTTCAGGTGAAGCAGCATACGTACCTGTATACCAGTTAATACAGGTGTGTGTTCAGGTGAAGCAGCATACGTACCTATATACCAGTTAATACAGGTGTGTGTTCAGGTGAAGCAGCATGCGTACCTATATACCAGTTAATACAGGTGTGTGTTCAGGTGAAGCAGCATGCGTACCTATATACCAGTTAATACAGGTGTGTGTTCAGGTGAAGCAGCATACGTACCTATATACCAGTTAATACAGGTGTGTGTTCAGGTGAAGCAGCATACGTACCTATATACCAGTTAATACAGGTGTGTGTTCAGGTGAAGCAGCATGCGTACCTATATACCAGTTAATACAGGTGTGTGTCCAGGTGAAGCAGCATACGTACCTATATACCAGTTAATACAGGTGTGTGTCCAGGTGAAGCAGCATACGTACCTATATACCAGTTAATACAGGTGTGTGTCCAGGTGAAGCAGCATACGTACCTGTATACCAGTTAATACAGGTGTGTGTCCAGGTGAAGCAGCATGCGTACCTATATACCAGTTAATACAGGTGTGTGTCCAGGTGAAGCAGCATACGTACCTATATACCAGTTAATACAGGTGTGTGTCCAGGTGAAGCAGCATACGTACCTATATACCAGTTAATACAGGTGTGTTCCAGGTGAAGCAGCATACGTACCTATATACCAGTTAATACAGGTGTGTGTTCAGGTGAAGCAGCATACGTACCTATATACCAGTTAATACAGGTGTGTGTGTCCAGGTGAAGCAGCATACGTACCTATATACCAGTTAATACAGGTGTGTGTTCAGGTGAAGCAGCATGCGTACCTATATACCAGTTAATACAGGTGTGTGTTCAGGTGAAGCAGCATGCGTACCTATATACCAGTTAATACAGGTGTGTGTTCAGGTGAAGCAGCATACGTACCTATATACCAGTTAATACAGGTGTGTGTTCAGGTGAAGCAGCATACGTACTTGTATACCAGTTAATACAGGTGTGTGTTCAGGTGAAGCAGCATACGTACCTGTATACCAGTTAATACAGGTGTGTGTTCAGGTGAAGCAGCATGCCCATGTGAAGACACACACAGCGGAGGAGTGCAGGAACGACTATGCCGCCCAGCTCCAGAAATACAACAAGGAACAGAACACCTTCTACTACACAGAGATACCGCAGCTGTTTAATGTAACACACTTTACTTACTGATTTACTTACGTTGTGTGTGTGTGTGTGAGATATATATATATATATATATACACAGTTTAAGTCGGAAGTTTAAACACACTTAGGTTGGAGTCATTAAATCTTGTTTTTCAACCACTCCATGTTGGAAAAATGAATTGTGTCGTTGCACAAAGTAGATGTCCTAACCGACTTAACAAAACTATAGTTTGTTAACAAGAATTAACAAACTATAGTTTTGTCAAGTCGGTTAGGACATCTACTTTGTGCATGACACAAGTTATTTTTCCAACATTTGTGTTTACAGACAGATTATTTCACTTATAAGTCACTGTATCACAATTCCAGTGGCTCAGAAGTTTATATACATTAAGTTGACTGTGCCTTTAAACAGCTTGGAAGATTCCAGAAAATGATGTCATGGCTTTAGAAGCTTCTGATAGGCTAATTGACATCATTTGAGTCAATAGGAGGTGTACCTGTGGATGCATTTCAAGGCCTACTTTCAAACTCAGTGCCTCTTTGCTTGACATCATGGGAAAATCTAAAGAAATCAGCCAAGACCTCAGAAAAACAATTGTAGACCTCCACCTCTGGTTCATCATTGGGATGAAGGTACCACGTTAATCTGTACAAACAAACGCCATGGGACCACGCAGCCGTCATACCACTCATGAAGGAGACACGTTCTGTCTCCTAGAAATGAACGTACTTTGGTGCGAACAGTGCAAATCAATCCCAGAACAACAGCAAAGGACCTTGTGAAGATGCTGGAGGAAACAGGTACAAAAGTATCTATATCCACAGTAAAACGAGTCCTATATCGACAGAACCTGAAAGGCCGCTCAGCAAGGAAGAAGCCACTGCTCCAAAACCATCATAAAAAAGCCAGACTACGGTTTGCAACTGCACATGGGGACAAAGATCGTACTTTTTGGAGAAATGTCCTCTGGTCTGATGAAAGGAAAATAGAACTGTTTGGCCATAATGACCATCGTTATGTTTGGAGGAAGAAGGGGAGGCTTGCAAGCCGAAGAACACCATCCCAACCGTGAAGCACGGGGGTGGCAGCATCATGTTGTGGGGGTGCTTTGCTGCAGGAGGGACTGGTGCACTTCACAAAATAGATGGCATCATTAGGCAGGAAAACTATGTGGATATATTGAAACAACATCTCAAGACATCAGTCAGGAAGTTAAAGCTTGGTTGCAAATGGGTCTTCCAAATGGACAATGACCCCAAGCATACTTCCAAAGTTGTGTCAAAATGGCTTAAGGACAACAAAGTCAAGGTATTGGATTGGCCATCACAAAGCCCTGACCTCAATCCTATAGAACATTTGTGGGCAGAACTGAAAAAGCGTGTGCGAGCAAGGAGGCCTACAAACCTGACTCAGTTACACCAGCTCTGTCAGGAGGAATGGGCCAAAATTCACCCAACTTATTGTGGGAAGCTTGTGGAAGGCTACCCGAAACGTTTGACCCAAGTTAAACAATTTAAAGGCAATGCTACCAAATACAAATTCAGTGTATATAAACTTCTGACCCACTGGGAATGTGATGAAAGAAATTAAAGCTGAAATAAATAATTCTCTCTACTATTTTTCAGACATTTCACATTCCTAAAATAAAGTGGTGATCCTAACTGAACTAAGACAGGGAATTTTTACTAGGATTAAATGTCAGGAATTGTGAAAAACTAAGTTTAAATGTAATTGGCTAAAGTGTATGTCAACTTCCGATTTCAACTGTATATACACTGTATACACAGTACCAGTCAAAGGTTTGGACACAAACTCATTCAAGGGTTTTTCTTAATATTGACTATTTTCTATATTGTAGAATAATAGTGAAGACATCAAAGCTCTGAAATAACACATGGAATCATGTAGGATCCAAAAAAAGTTATCAAAATATATTTTATATTTGAGATTCTTCAAAGTAGCCACCCTTTGCCTTGATGACAGCTTTGCACACTCTTTTTGGAAATCTCTCAACCAGCTTCATGTGGAATGCTTTTTCAACAGTCTTGATGGAGTTCCCACGTATGCTGAGCACTTGTTGGCTGCTTTTCCTTCACTCTGCGGTCCAACTCATCCCAAACCATCTCAATTGGGTTGAGGTCGAGTGATTTGTGGAGACCAGGTCATCTGATGCAGCACTCCATCACTCTCCTTGGTCAAATAGCCCTTACACAGCCTGGAGGTGTGTTGGGTCATTGTCCTGTTGAAAAACAAATGATTGTCCCACTAAGCGCAGAATGATGTGGTAGCCATGATGGTTAAGTGTGCCTTTTGAATTCTAAATAAATCACTAACAGTGTCACCAGCAAAGCACACCATCACACCTCCTCCTCCATGCTTCACGGTGGGAACCACACATGTAGAGATCATCCGTTCACCTACTCTGCGTCTCACAAATGCACAGCGGTTGGAAACAACATCTCAAATTTAGACTCATCAGACCAGAGGACAGATTTCCACTGGTCGAATGTCTATTGCTCGTGTTTCTTGGCCCAAGCCAGTCTCTTCTTCTTATTGGTGTCCTTCAGTAGTGGTTTCTTTGCAGCAATTTGACCATGAAGGCCTGATTCACACAGTCTCCTCTGAACAGTTGATGTTGAGATGTGTCTGTTACTTGAACTCTGAAGCATTTATTTGGGCTGCAATAACTGAGGCTGGTAACTCTAATGAACTTATCCTCTGCAGCAGAGGTAACTCTGGGTCTTCCATTCCTGTGGCGGTCCTCATGAGAGCCAGTTTCATCATAGCTCTTGATGGTTTTTTTGACTGCACTTGAAGAAACTTTCAAAGTTGTTGACATTTTCCAGATCGACTGACCTTTATGTCTTAAAGTAACGATAGGCTGTCGTTTCTCTTGCTTATTTGAGCTGTTCTTGCCATTATATGGACTTGGTCTCTTACCAAATCTTCTGTATACCACCCCTACCTTGTCACAGCAGAACTGATTGTCTCAAACGCATCAAGAAGGAAAGAAATTCCACAAATTAACTTCTAACAAGGCACACCTGTTAATTGAAATGCATTCCAGGTGACTACCTCATGAAGCTGGTTGAGAGAATGCCAAGAGTGTGTAAAGCTGTCATCAAGGCAAAGGGTGGCTACTTTGAAGAATCTCAAATATAAACAGAAAATAGTAAAAAATAAAGAAACCCTGGAATGTCCAAACTGTTGACTGGTACTGTAATGTGTGTGTGTGGTGTGTGTGGATGTGTTTAACTATACTTGTGGGGACCAGAAGTCTCTACTAGAATAGTAAACAAACAAACATTAGATCCAACTGGGGACATTTTGTTAGTCTAGGGGTTTAGGGTTAAGGTTGGAATTAGGGTTAGGCGCTAGGCTTTAAGGATAGGTTTAATTTAGGGGTTAGCGAAAATATAATTTTGAATGGGACTGAATTTTGTGTCCCCTCAAGGTCAGTTATACAGGACTGTTTTTTGTGTGTGTGTGTGTATATAATGTGTGTGTGTGTATATAATGTGTGTGTGTGTGTGTGTGTGTGTGTGTGTAGAAGCTGCAGGATATGGATGAGCGGCGTACCAGATGCTAGGCAGAGGTGTGTGTGTGTGTGTGTATAATGTGTGTGTATATAATGTGTGTGTGTAGAAGCTGCAGGATATGGATGAGCGGCGTATCAGGTGCTTGGCAGAGGGCTACAGTCAGTTTGCTGAGGTAGAGAAGAAGGTTTTACCCATCATCACTAAATGTCTGGTGGGATCAGTATGGCAGGGCGGAACACCAACGGCAAACAGGTGAGAACACACACGCAAGCACGCATATGGATACACACCCCAACACAACAACCAACACACACACACACGGATGCTAACACACACCGTATGGCAAGCGCATACACACACCAACACACACAACACACACGCAACACACACACAAACACCAACACACACACAACAACACACACACGGATGCTAACACACACTGAAGCAAGCATGCATACACACACCAACACACACCCCAACACACACACACACACACCAACACACACACACCGACGCAAGCACGCATACACACACCAACACACACACACAGGTGCTAACACACACGGATGCAAGCATGCATACACACACAACAACACACACACACACACTCTCACTTGCCATGTCCTGTGTGTCTTTCAGGACTCCTTGCGGTTTATAGAACAACACAAGTCAGGTTTTGAGCGACCGGCTGAAGTGGACTTTGAAGACTACAGCCAAGGTATCAAACCAGCCTCCTCAGACGCCAACCTCAACCAACCTAAAATACGCACTAAACTGTGGCCCTTCAGTCACAAGAAAACCAAGGTATGTACCCTTCACACTACACCCTACACACTAACCTACGTCAGACACCAGCCTCAACCAACCTAAAATACGCACTAAACTATGGCCCTTCAGCCACAAGAACAAGGTATATACTAGCACCCTGAACACTACACTGTACACCTGCAACAGAGTCATTTTTTGGGGCCCCAAAAAGTTTTTGTTTTAACAAAATGGGAATAGAATATAACATTTGTAAAAGAAATTATTGACTGCAAATGACCAGGAATTATGTAAAACAATGTTTAAATTCAGGAAATCTGTTCCAAAGTATTCCTGCAAATAATCAAGGGATGAAATTATTATTGTTATTTTCAATCCAGTCTTACTGGGGGACGGGGGACGGTCCTTCTCTGTCTTACTGGGGGACGGGGGACGGTCTCTTCTCTGTCTTACTGGGGGACGGTTACTGGGGGACTTCTCTCTGTCTTACTGGGGGACGGTCTCTTCTCTGTCTTACTGGGGGACGGTCTCTTCTCTGTCTTACTGGGGGACGGTCTCTTCTCTGCCTTACTGGGGGACGGTCTCTTCTCTGCCTTACTGGGGGACGGTCTCTTCTCTGCCTTACTGGGGGACGGTCTCTTCTCTGCCTTACTGGGGGACGGTCTCTTCTCTGCCTTACTGGGGGACGGTCTCTTCTCTGCCTTACTGGGGGACGGTCTCTTCTCTGCCTTACTGGGGGACGGTCTCTTCTCTGCCTTACTGGGGGACGGTCTCTTCTCGGTCTTACGGGGGGACAGTCTACTGGGTCACATTTTTGTTATTATTATAATAACGTCTCTTCCTGCCTCGACCATCTGCTCAGACGACCGCCCACGGGGGAATCTTGCCCTCTACCCATCTCTCTTCTCTTTCGTCTCCCTCCTGTCCTCTGCTCTCGACCCATCTCTCTTCTCTTCTCCCTCTACCCATCCTGTCCTCTGTCCCATCCATCTCTTCTCTTTCGTCTCCTCCTGTCCTCTACCCATCTCTCTTCTCTTTCGTCTCCCTCCTGTCCTCTACCCATCTCTCTTCTCTTTCGTCTCTCTCTTCCTCCCTCCTGTCCTCTACCCATCCTCTTCTCTTTCGTCCTCCTGTCCTCTACCCATCTCTCTTCTTTCGTCTCCCTCCTGTCCTCTACCCATCTCTTCTCTTTCGTCCTCTCCTGTCCTCTACCCATCTCTCTTCTCTTTCGTTCCTGTCCTCTACCCATCTCTCTTCTCTTTCGTCTCCCTCCTGTCCTCTACCCATCTCTCTTCTCTTCCTCTGTCATTGGGCTACAGCATTCTTTTCATCCTTCATCTCTATCATTGGAAAAGCCTGGTCAGGGGCATGGATAGTTCTTAGTGTTGGGTAATCAGACCCTCCTCTATACACAGGCACATTCCACACCTCTCTGCTCCCTGGTCATAGGATAGTTCTGCGTGTTGGTTAATCAGACCCCCTCTATACACAGGCACATTCCACACCTCTCTGCTCCCCCTCTTACACCTGAGGGGCCATAGTTCTGCGATGTCTCTTTCTCTCTCAATTCAAAGAGCTCTCTCTGTGTGTGTGTGTGTGTGTGTGTGTGTGTAATGATTCTATGTCTCTACATAGTGTTTCTTCAGGGTATTTTCTTCTCCAGTGGTTTTCTCATAGCCTTAATCCTCTTTTGTTTTTCTTTATGGTGTCTCTCTCCTTCTCCAGTGGTTTTCTGATAGCCTTAATCCTCTTTTGTTTTTCTTTATGGTGTCTCTCTCCTTCTCCAGTGGTTTTCTGATAGCCTTAATCCTCTTTTGTTTTTCTTTATGGTGTCTCTCTCTCCTTCTCCAGTGGTTTTCTCCTTTCCCACCTTGTCTTCCTCCTTTTCCTCATCCTTCCCTCCCCAGGTCTCATAACCCTCTATCTCTGCCCCCTCCCCCTTTCCTCATCCTTCCCTCCCAACCCCTTCCCCCCCCAACCCTCTAAGCTGGGTCGCGCCCCTCTCTCTTTCTGCCTGAGAGAGTTTAACCGTTCTGTCAAACCTCGCCTTGCTACCTTCAGGGCTCTGCACAGACCGGTGAGTCTCCCTAGATCTGAGGACAGTTTGGTGTTTCCCAAACTGTCCTAGGTTAGGATTGTAGGAGGGTAATCTGGTCCTGGATCAGTGGTTAGGTTAGTATCTAATGGTTCAGGTTAGGATTGTAGGAGGGTAATCTGGTCCTAGATCAGTGCTTAGATTAGTATCTAATGGATCCGGTTAGGATTATGGGAGGAAAACTGGTCCCCGATCAGTGTATTGGGTAACCAGCATACTCAGGTGAGTCACAGGGGTCCAAGGTTCCAACAACAGAGACTGATTGGCTAGATCAGGGCTGCCCAATTCCGTTCCTGGAGGGCCCAAACACTTCTTGTTTTTGTTTCTACCTGGTACTTAATTACACTCACCTGGTGTCCAAGGTCTGAATTAGTCCCTAATTAGGAGGAGGGGATGAAAACCAGAAGTGTTTGGGCCCTCCAGGACCAGGGATTGGACAGCCCTGGGCTAGATGGACAGGTAAGCCCAATGCTGATTGGTGGATGAGGACATTTTGTTGTATTGTGACAAACGTGTGTATTGTGTGTTTCTGTTTATCTATGTGTGTGTGTGTCTCACGATGAGTGTCCATCCTTCTCAAGTTCCAGAGGATAAATGCTGACAAGCACATGGTAACACTTCCTATGGTTACGGTTTAGAACAGGGTTTCTATGGTTACGGTTTAGATCAGGGTTTCTATGGTTTAGATCAGGGTTTCTACGGTTAGATGTTATCCAGTCAGTACTCTGGAGGTGTTGAGAGGACAAAGATAACAACCAGCAGTGCTGTGGACCTCAACGTCTGGGGTGCGTCCCAATAATATCTCCTGTCTCCTGAAGTGTGCACTTGTTCACTACATCTCACAAATGTTAAAGCGTTAGATTGGTGGAGACGTGGGGGAGACGTGGTAGTTATTACAGCGTTAGATTGGGGGAGACGTGGGCTAGTTATTACAGTGTTAGATTGGGGGAGACGTGGGCTAGTTATTACAGTGTTAGATTGGGGAGACGCGGGCTAGTTATCACAGCGTTAGATTGGGGGAGACGTGGGCTAGTTATTACAGCGTTAGATTGGGGGAGACGTGGGCTAGTTATTACAGCGTTAGATTGGGGGAGACGTGGGCTAGTTATTACAGCGTTAGATTGGGGGAGACGTGGGCTAGTTATTACAGCGTTAGATTGGGGGAGACGGGGCTAGTTATTACAGTGTTAGATTGGGGGAGACGTGGGGAGACGTGGTAGTTATTACAGCGTTAGATTGGGGGAGACGTGGGCTAGTTATTACAGCGTTAGATTGGGGGAGACGTGGGCTAGTTATTACAGCGTTAGATTGGGGGAGACGTGGGCTAGTTATTACAGCGTTAGATTGGGGGAGACGTGGGCTAGTTATTACAGCGTTAGATTGGGGGAGACGTGGGCTAGATTACAGTGTTAGGGGGGGAGACGTGGTAGTTATTACAGCGTTAGATTGGGGGAGACGTGGGCTAGTTATTACAGCGTTAGATTGGGGGAGACGTGGGCTAGTTATTACAGTGTTAGATTGGGGGAGACGGGGGAGACGTGGGCTAGTTATTACAGCGTTAGATTGGGGGAGACGTGGGGGGGAGACGTTAGTTATTACAGTGTTAGATTGGGGGAGACGTGGGCTAGTTATTACAGTGTTAGATTGGGGGAGACGTGGGCTAGTTATTACAGCGTTAGATTGGGGGAGACGGGGCTAGTTATTACAGTGTTAGATTGGGGGAGACGTGGGCTAGTTATTACAGTGTTAGATTGGGGGAGACGTGGGCTAGTTATTACAGCCTTAGATTGGGGGAGACGCGGGCTAGTTATTACAGCCTTAGATTGGGGGAGACGCGGGCTAGTTATTACAGCCTTAGATTGGGGGAGACGCGGGCTAGTTATTACAGCCTTAGATTGGGGGGAGACGGGCTAGTTATTACAGCCTTAGATTGGGGGAGACGCGGGCTAGTTATTACAGCCTTAGATTGGGGGAGACGCGGGCTAGTTATTACAGCCTTAGATTGGGGGAGACGCGGCTAGTTATTACAGCTTTAGATTGGGGGAGACGGGCTAGTTATTACAGCCTTAGATTGGGGGAGACGCGGCTAGTTATTACAGCCTTAGATTGGGGGAGACGCGGGCTAGTTATTACAGCCTTAGATTGGGGGAGACGCGGGCTAGTTATTACAGCCTTAGATTGGGGGAGACGCGGGCTAGTTATTACAGCCTTAGATTGGGGGAGACGCGGGCTAGTTATTACAGCCTTAGATTGGGGGAGACGCGGGCTAGTTATTACAGCCTTAGATTGGGGGAGACGCGGCTAGTTATTACAGTGTTAGATTGGGGGAGACGGGCTAGTTATTACAGCGTTAGATTGGGGGAGACGCGGGCTAGTTATTACAGCGTTAGATTGGTGGAGACGCGGGCTTAGTTATTACAGCGTTAGATTGGGGGAGGGGCGGGCTAGTTATTACAGCGTTAGATTGGGGGAGACGCGGGCTAGTTATTACAGCGTTAGATTGGGGAGACGCGGGCTAGTTATTACAGCGTTAGATTGGGGGAGACGCGGGCTAGTTATTACAGCGTTAGATTGGGGGAGACGGGCTAGTTATTACAGTGTTAGATTGGGGGGAGACGCGGGCTAGTTATTACAGCGTTAGATTGGGGGAGACGCGGGCTAGTTATTACAGTGTTAGATTGGGGGAGACGCGGGCTAGTTATTACAGTGTTAGATTGGGGGAGACGCGGGCTAGTTATTACAGCGTTAGATTGGGGGAGACGCGGGCTAGTTATTACAGTGTTAGATTGGGGGAGACGTGGTAGTTATTACAGCGTTAGATTGGGGGAGACGTGGGCTAGTTATTACAGCGTTAGATTGGGGGAGACGTGGGGGAGACGTGGGCTAATGGAAGATATTCTTACGTCCTTTCATATGGTGGAAGTTTTCACTTCAGGAGGAAGGAGGGCCTTTGGGACAAAACCCGTGTCTGGTTTTGAGGGGTTTAAACAGAACCCGTATCTGGTTTTGAGGGGTTAAACAGAACCTTGTCTGGTTTTGAGGTTTTAAAGCGGTTTCGGTAATAATTGAGGGATATTTATCACTAACTCAGGTTTATGTCCAACACGTTTCTTTACTCTGAGTGTGAGCATAACACCTCACCCTCATCTATCTTGCTTTCTCTCGCTCACCTGCTCTCTCACCCCTCCTCTCTCAATTCAATTTAAGGGGCTTTATTGGCATGGGAAACGCATGTTAACATTGCCAAAGCAAATGAACTAGATAATAAACTGTAAAAATGTACAGTAAACATTAAACTCACAACATTTCAAAAATAATAGACATTTCAAATGTCATTGTCTCTCTTCTCTCTCTCCCTCCGGCCCCCTCCTCTCTCTCTCTCTCGCCCCCTCCTCTCTCTCTCTCGCCCCCTCTCTCTCTCTCCCTCCGGCCCCCTCCTCTCTCTCTCTCCCTCCTCTCTCTCTCTCCCTCTCTCTCTCACCCCCTCCTCTCTCGCCCCCTTTTCTCTCTCCCTCCGGTCCCCTCCTCTCTCTCCCTCCGGTCCCCTCCTCTCTCTCCTCCGGTCCCCTCCTCTCTCTCTCCCTCCGGTCCCCTCTCCTCTCTCTCTCCCTCCGGTCCCCTCCTCTCTCTCTCTCCTCCGGTCCCCTCCTCTCTCTCTCCCTCCGGTCCCCTCCTCTCTCGCCCCCTCCTCTCTCTCTCCCTCCGGTCCCCTCCTCTCTCGCCCCCTCCTCTCTCTCTCCCTCTGGGCCCCTCCTCTCTCGCCCCCTCCTCTCTCTCTCCCTCCGGTACCCTCCTCTCTCGCCCCCTCCTCTCTCTCTCTCCCTCCGGTCCCCTCCTCTCTCGCCCCCTCCTCTCTCTCTCCCTCCGGCCCCTCCTCTCTCTCTCTCGCCCCCTCCTCTCTCTCTCTCGCCCCCTCCTCTCTCTCTCTCGCCCCCTCCTCTCTCTCTCTCGCCCCCTCCTCTCTCTCTCGCCCCCTCCTCTCTCTCTCTCCCTCTCGCCCCCTCCTCTCTCGCCCCCTCCTCTCTCTCTCCCTCCGGTCCCCTCCTCTCTTGCCCCCTCCTCTCTCTCTCTCCCTCCGGTCCCCTCCTCTCTCTCCCTCCGGTCCCCTCCTCTCTCTCCCTCCGGTCCCCTCCTCTCTCTCCCTCCGGTCCCCTCCTCTCTCTCCCTCCGGTCCCCTCCTCTCCGGTCCCCTCCTCTCCGGTCCCCTCCTCTCTCTCTCTCGCCCCCTCCTCTCTCTCTCTCTCGCCCCCCTCCCTCTCTCTCTCTCTCGCCCCCTCCTCTCTCTCTCTCTCTCGCCCCTCCTCTCTCTCTCTCTCTCCCCCCTCCTCTCTCTCTCTCTCTCGCCCCCTCCTCTCTCTCTCTCTCTCGCCCCCTCCTCTCTCTCTCTCTCTCTCTCTCGCCCCCTCCTCTCTCTCTCTCTCTCTCGCCCTCTCTCTCGCCCTCTCTCTCGCCCCCTCCTCTCTCTCTCTCTCGCCCCTCTCTCTCTCTCTCTCTCCCCCTCCTCTCTCTCTCTCTCTCGCCCCCTCCTCTCTCGCTCTCTCTCGCCCCCTCCTCTCTCGCTCTCTCTCGCCCCCTCCTCTCTCGCTCTCTCTCGCCCCCTCCTCTCTCGCCCCCTCCTCTCTCTCTCTCTCCGCCACCTCCTCTCTCTCTCTCGCCCCCTTCTCTCTCGCCCCCTTCTCTCTCTCTCCCCCCCCCAGTCTCCAGCTGCTGAGGACTTCTCTCACCTGCCTCCAGAACAGAGGAAGAAGAGACTTCAGTCCAAGATTGATGACATCACCAAGGAACTTCAAAAGGAGCTGGACCAGAGGTAGCCCCGCCTCCCCCGCCACTCTGACATCATCACCACAGTGACGGCGGCGATCTCACAATCTTACTGTCTCTGTCCATCACTGGGAGAATCTCAATGACATTCTCCTCGCGTGTTCTCTCCTCTCTCAGGTCAGAGGGGAGGGACCTCTGGCTTTCTCAACCAATGGGTTTTGAGAAGGAGGCGAGGAGTTTGCAATTGAGATT
>NW_024609090.1:25000-106901 GCF_018296145.1 Oncorhynchus tshawytscha | reverse complement strand
CACTACTGTTCCATCGATGTGGATGGGGGGGTGTTCCCTCTGCTGTTTCCTGAAGTCCACAATCATCTCCTTAGTTTTGTTGACGTTGAGTGTGAGGTTATTTTCCTGACACCACACTCCGAGGGCCCTCACCTCCTCCCTGTAGGCCGTCTCGTCGTTGTTGGTAATCAAGCCTACCACTGTTGTGTCGTCCGCAAACTTGATGATTGAGTTGGAGGCGTGCGTGGCCACGCAGTCGTGGGTGAACAGGGAGTACAGGAGAGGGCTCAGAACGCACCCTTGTACGAGCTTGGAGGTTACTATGGTGTTGAATGCCGAGCTGTAGTCGATGAACAGCATTCTCACATAGGTATTCCTCTTGTCCAGATGGGTTAGGGCAGTGTGCAGTGTGGTTGAGATTGCATCGTCTGTGGACCTATTTGGGCGGTAAGCAAATTGGAGTGGGTCAAGGGTGTCAGGTAGGGTGGAGGTGATATGGTCCTTGACTAGTCTCTCAAAGCACTTCATGATGACGGATGTGAGTGCTACGGGGCGGTAGTCGTTTAGCTCAGTTACCTTAGCTTTCTTGGGAACAGGAACAATGGTGGCCCTCTTGAAGCATGTGGGAACAGCAGACTGGTATAGGGATTGATTGAATATGTCCGTAAACACACCGGCCAGCTGGTCTGCGCACGCTCTGAGGGCGCGGCTGGGGATGCCGTCTGGGCTTGCAGCCTTGCGAGGGTTAACACGTTTAAATGTCTTACTCACTTCGGCTGCAGTGAAGGAGAGACCGCATGTTTCCGTTGCAGGCCGTGTCAGTGGCACTGTATTGTCCTCAAAGCGGGCAAAAAGTTATTTAGTCTGCCTGGGAGCAAGACATCCTGGTCCGTGACTGGGCTGGGTTTCTTCCTGTAGTCCGTGATTGACTGTAGACCCTGCCACATACCTCTTGTGTCTGAGCCGTTGAATTGAGATTCTACTTTGTCTCTGTACTGGCGCTTAGCTTGTTTGATAGCCTTGCGGAGGGAATAGCTGCACTGTTTGTATTCAGTCATGTTACCAGACACCTTGCCCTGATTAAAAGCAGTGGTTCGTGCCTTCAGTTTCACACGAATGCTGCCATCAATCCACGGTTTCTGGTTAGGGAATGTTTTAATCGTTGCTATGGGAACGACATCTTCAACGCACGTTCTAATGAACTCGCACACCGTATCAGCGTATTCGTCAATGTTGTTGTCTGACGCAATACGAAACATCTCCCAGTCCACGTGATGGAAGCAGTCTTGGAGTGTGGAGTCAGCTTGGTCGGACCAGCGTTGGACAGACCTCAGCGTGGGAGCTTCTTGTTTTAGTTTCTGTCTGTAGGCAGGGATCAACAAAATGGAGTCGTGGTCAGCTTTTCCGAAAGGGGGCGGGGCAGGGCCTTATATGCGTCGCGGAAGTTAGAGTAACAATGATCCAGGGTCTTTCCACCCCTGGTTGCGCAATCGATATGCTGATAAAATTTAGGGAGTCTTGTTTTCAGATTAGCCTTGTTAAAATCCCCAGCTACAATGAATGCAGCCTCCGGATAAATCGTTTCCAGTTTGCAGAGAGTTAAATAAAGTTCGTTCAGAGCCATCGATGTGTCTGCTTGGGGGATATATACGGCTGTGATTATAATCGAAGAGAATTCTCTTGGTAGATAATGCGGTCTACATTTGATTGTGAGGAATTCTAAATCAGGTGAACAGAAGGATTTGAGTTCCTGTATGTTTCTTTCATCACACCATGTCACGTTGGCCATAAGACATACGCCCCCGCCCGTCTTCTTACCAGAAAGATGTTTGTTTCTGTCGGCGCGATGCGTGGAGAAACCCGCTGGCTGCACCGCTTCGGATTGCGTCTCTCCAGTTAGCCATGTTTCCGTGAAGCAAAGAACGTTACAGTCTCTGATGTCCCTCTGGAATGCTACCCTTGCTCGGATTTCATCAACCTTGTTGTCAAGAGACTGGACATTGGCAAGAAGAATGCTAGGGAGTGGTGCACGATGTGCCCGTCTCCGGAGTCTGACCAGAAGACCGCTTCGTTTCCCTCTTTTTCGGAGTCGTTTTTTTTTTTTTTTTTTGGTCGCTGCATGTGATCCACTCGGTTACACTGGTTGTAAGGCAGAACACAGGATCCGCATCGCGAAAAACATATTCTTGGTCGTACTGATGGTGAGTTGACGCTGATCTTATATTCAGTAGTTCTTCTCGGCTGTATGTAAAGAAACCTAAGATGACCTGGGGTACTAGTGTAAGAAATAACACGTAAAAAAACAAACTGCATAGTTTCCTAGGAACGCGAAGCGAGGCGGCCATCTCTGTCGGCGCCGGAAGTACATTCCCTTTGGATCGTTCTTCAAATTATACCACCCTGGTAGTGGTGGAGTAGGGGCCTGAGGGCACAGTGTGTTGTAATGTTTTAAAATTGTATAAACTACCTTAATTTTGCTGGACCCCAAGAAGAGTAGCTGCTGCATTGGCAGCAGCTAATGGGGATCCATAATAAACCCCAGGAAGAGTAGCTGCTGCTTTGGCAGCAGCTAATGGGGATCCATAATAAATACAAATATTAAATGTACAGGCTACAATGTGGGGATCTCATGCACAGTGATGCCAACTTAACCATTTTGTTGATTTAGCAACTTTTCAGAGTACCCTGGCAACTTTTCTTTCAAACAGCACCTAGCAACAAATTTAGCTACTTTTAAAATGTATTTGGAACTTTTGAAAGTGACTCAAACGCTAAAATGCATTCTCCCTCTAAATAACACTAAACCGATTTTCTCTGTCACACACTCCATCACAACACACGTGTCTGGCTGCAAAAGTGCAGTGTGAGTTACATGCAGCAGGCACTCAGCTCGTGCACAGGCAGCAGCAATTTCAGCAAATTGCAAATCATTGTTGGCTGACAGCAGCAGCAGTAGTACGAGTTCGACGAGACAAATGTTTGATCTAGAATATAACTTACAACATCAATCAACATTTCTCAATCAAAATTGTACAGCCAGAAGTACAGAAAAGAGTGAGTCTACCTTTAAAGGGTGTCTGAAGCCAGTAATTGGGGATGATTGTCAGCATAATGTGCCTACTGCAGATCAGATCTGCTTGCAACAATGCATGACATCAAAAAACATTGCAAACATTTGCAAAGCATATAAATAAATCAAAACCGTACAACCCTGCACCACAGTCTACATTACCACAGTCTACATTACCACAGTCTACATTACCACAGTCGGTTATTAAGAAAGTGGATAACTGCAAAAGCGCAGAAGCTACTATATGCCATTGCAGAGCATTGTTCGCTGCTAGCATGCCACCATTTAGGTATGGCTTGCAAAGCTGCCTTTTCAGATTCTGTGGCAGCAACAAACTTCCATATGCACCGTACCAAGTGCACAGAAATTATTAGGGGAGTACTGGCTCCTTATTTTCTCCAAAGAGTAACATCAGATGTGGGGGATGAGAAGTTCAGTCTCCTTTTGGATGAGTCCGCTGATCAATACCTGGGTGTGGTGATTCGGTATTTCAGTGCTAAAAAAAAGAACCGTTGTGTCCACATTTCTCGGGCTGGTTGAATTGGAGGGGGGCGATGCCAGATCAATAGCAAAGGCGGTAGTTAATTTCTTGAGAAGTGTAACCTTGAAAAAGAGAATCTTCAGGGTTTTAAAGGAAGAATGTGCATTGCCCAATTAGTTCTAATCCGCTGTGTGTGCTATTCTTTACAATTGGATGTCAGTATCCAAAAGAAACCATCCCTAGGAGTGTTGAGTACTTAATCAGGGAAACCTACAACTGGTTTTCAATTTCCTCAAAACGGCATGAGGCGTACAAAGCAGTGTATGCCACCATGAATTGTGGCCAGAAACCCCTGCAGATCACAAGTGTGTCACACGTTGGCTAACGATTAAGCCTGTGGTAACTCGTATATTGAGCCAGTGGGAAGAACTGAAACTCCACTTTGAGTTGACCAAGGCCAGTGAGCATTGTCGGCTTGGTACTTCCGGCGCCGACAGAGATGGCCGCCTCGCTTCGCGTTCCTAGGAAACTATGCAGTTTTTTGTTTTTTTACGTGTTATTTCTTACACTAGTACCCCAGGTCATCTTAGGTTTCATTACATACAGCCGAGAAGAACTACTGAATATAAGATCAGCGTCAACTCACCATCAGTACGACCAAGAATATGTTTTTCGCGATGCGGATCCTGTGTTCTGCCTTACAACCAGTGCAACGGAGTGGATTACATGCAGCGACCCAAAAAAACGACTCAGAAAAAGAGGGAAACGAAGCGGTCTTCTGGTCAGACTCCGGAGACGGGCACACCGTGCACCACTCCCTAGCATTCTTCTTGCCAATGTCCAGTCTCTTGACAACAAGGTTGATGAAATCCGAGCAAGGGTAGCATTCCAGAGGGACATCAGAGACTGTAACGTTCTCTGCTTCACGGAAACATGGCTAACTGGAGAGACGCTATCCGAAGCGGTGCAGCCAGCGGGTTTCTCCACGCATCGCGCCGACAGAAACAAACATCTTTCTGGTAAGAAGAGGGGCGGGGGCGTATGCCTTATGACTAACGTGACATGGTGTGATGAAAGAAACATACAGGAACTCAAATCCTTCTGTTCACCTGATTTAGAATTCCTCACAATCAAATGTAGACCGCATTATCTACCAAGAGAATTCTCTTCGATTATAATCACAGCCGTATATATCCCCCACAAGCAGACACATTGATGGCTCTGAACAAACTTGATTTAACTCTCTGCAAACTGGAAACGATTTATCCGGAGGCTGCATTCATTGTAGCTGGGGATTTTAACAAGGCTAATCTGAAAACAAGACTCCCTAAATTTTATCAGCATATCGATTGCGCAACCAGGGGTGGAAAGACCCTGGATCAGTTACTCTAACTTCCGCGACGCATATAAGGCCCTGCCCCGCCCCCCTTTCGGAAAAGCTGACCACGACTCCATTTTGTTGATCCCTGCCTACAGACAGAAACTAAAACAAGAAGCTCCCACGCTGAGGTCTGTCCAACGCTGGTCTGACCAAGCTGACTCCACACTCCAAGACTGCTTCCATCACGTGGACTGGGATATGTTTCGTATTGCGTCAGACAACAACATTGACGAATACGCTGATTCGGTGTGCGAGTTCATTAGAACGTGCGTTGAAGATGTCGTTCCCATAGCAACGATTAAAACATTCCCTAACCAGAAACCGTGGATTGATGGCAGCATTCGTGTGAAACTGAAGGCGCAAACCACTGCTTTTAATCAGGGCAAGGTGTCTGGTAACATGACTGAATACAAACAGTGCAGCTATTCCTCCGCAAGGCTATCAAACAAGCTAAGCGCCAGTACAGAGACAAAGTAGAATCTCAATTCAACGGCTCAGACACAAGAGGCATGTGGCAGGGTCTACAGTCAATCACGGACTACAGGAAGAAACCCAGCCCAGTCACGGACCAGGATGTCTTGCTCCCAGGCAGACTAAATAACTTTTTGCCCGCTTTGAGGACAATACAGTGCCACTGACACGGCCTGCAACGAAAACATGCGGTCTCTCCTTCACTGCAGCCGAAGTGAGTAAGACATTTAAACGTGTTAACCCTCGCAAGGCTGCAGGCCCAGACGGCATCCCCAGCCGCGCCCTCAGAGCATGCGCAGACCAGCTGGCCGGTGTGTTTACGGACATATTCAATCAATCCCTATACCAGTCTGCTGTTCCCACATGCTTCAAGAGGGCCACCATTGTTCCTGTTCCCAAGAAAGCTAAGGTAACTGAGCTAAACGACTACCGCCCGTAGCACTCACATCCGTCATCATGAAGTGCTTTGAGAGACTAGTCAAGGACCATATCACCTCCACCCTACCTGACACCCTAGACCCACTCCAATTTGCTTACCGCCCAAATAGGTCCACAGACGATGCAATCTCAACCACACTGCACACTGCCCTAACCCATCTGGACAAGAGGAATACCTATGTGAGAATGCTGTTCATCGACTACAGCTCGGCATTCAACACCATAGTACCCTCCAAGCTCGTCATCAAGCTCGAGACCCTGGGTCTCGACCCCGCCCTGTGCAACTGGGTACTGGACTTCCTGACGGGCCGCCCCCAGGTGGTGAGGGTAGGCAACAACATCTCCTCCCCGCTGATCCTCAACACTGGGGCCCCACAAGGGTGCGTTCTGAGCCCTCTCCTGTACTCCCTGTTCACCCACGACTGCGTGGCCACGCACGCCTCCAACTCAATCATCAAGTTTGCGGACGACACAACAGTGGTAGGCTTGATTACCAACAACGACGAGACGGCCTACAGGGAGGAGGTGAGGGCCCTCGGAGTGTGGTGTCAGGAAAATAACCTCACACTCAACGTCAACAAAACTAAGGAGATGATTGTGGACTTCAGGAAACAGCAAAGGGAACACCCCCATCCACATCGATGGAACAGTAGTGGAGAGGGTAGCAAGTTTTAAGTTCCTCGGCATACACATCACAGACAAACTGAATTGGTCCACTCACACAGACAGCATCGTGAGGAAGGCGCAGCAGCGCCTCTTCAACCTCAGGAGGCTGAAGAAATTCGGCTTGTCACCAAAAGCACTCACAAACTTCTACAGATGCACAATCGAGAGCATCCTGGCAGGCTGTATCACCGCCTGGTATGGCAACTGCACCGCCCTCAACCGTAAGGCTCTCCAGAGGGTAGTGAGGTCTGCACAACGCATTACCGGGGCAAACTACCTGCCCTCCAGGACACCTACACCACCCGATGCTACAGGAAGGCCATAAAGATCATCAAGGACATCAACCACCCGAGCCACTGCCTGTTCACCCCGCTGTCATCCAGAAGGCGAGGTCAGTACAGGTGCATCAAAGCTGGGACCGAGAGACTGAAAAACAGCTTCTATCTCAAGGCCATCAGACTGTTAAACAGCCACCACTAACATTGAGTGGCTACTGCCAACACACTGTCAATGACACTGACTCTACTCCAGCCACTTTAATAATGGGAATTGATGGGAAATGATGTAAATATATCACTAGCCACTTTAAACAATGCTACCTTGAATAATGTAGGGTAAGTAACATTATATATCTCATATGCATACGTATATACTGTACTCTAGATCATCGACTGCATCCTTATGTAATACATGTATCACTAGCCACTTTAACTATGCCACTTGGTTTACATACTCATCTCATATGTATATACTGTACTCGATATCATTACTGTATCTTGCCTATGCTGCTCTGTACCATCACTCATTCATATATCCTTATGTACATATTCTTTATCCCCTTACACTGTGTATAAGACAGTAGTTTTTTGGAATTGTTAGTTAGATTACTTGTTCGTTATTACTGCATTATCGGAACTAGAAGCACAAGCATTTCGCTACACTCGCATTAACATCTGCTAACCATGTGTATGTGACAAATACAATTTGATTTGATTTGATTTGACATGGCAGATGTGCTCCACGCCACGTACACGGACAAGGCCAACTATGTCTACCGGACATTCTTCAAATCAATCCTGTCCAACGTACAAGTTGCAGTGAAGTCATTTGAGGGAGATCCAACAGATCCTGTCAAGCTTTTGGACAATCTGGTACATCTCTTAACATCAATTTGCAGCAGAGTAGTCAACCCTATGGCAAAAATGGATGTCCTGAAGGATCCCATTGATGGACATCTCAGCCCATCACCATACCTTGGGTACCTTTTTGAGAGCATGGTGTACCAACTCAGTCTTGCGCCAGAGGACAAAAAGGTCATTCAGAGACGGTGCAGCAACTACATTGTTGCTTTAAGCAAGGAGCTGCAAGCAAGGCTCCCAGGCAACCTAGAAGTCTTGTGAAACATGGCCTTTGTTACGGTTTTCTAGGTGTGAAGGATAGTCGGACCAAAATGCAACGTGTAGATTGCGATCCATGTTTAATGAACAACGTGAAACACGAATAAACACAAAACACTACAAAACAAAAACCGAAACAGCCTATACTTGTGTAAATAAAGAGATAGGAACAACGACACTAAGGACAATCACCCACGACAAACTCAAAGAATATGGCTGCCTAAATATGGTTCCCAATCAGAGACAACGATAAACACCTGCCTCTGATTGAGAACCACTCCAGACAGCCATAGACTTTGCTAGATAACCCACTAAGCTACAATCCCAATACATACACACCAAAACCCCAAGACAAAACACACCACAATACAAAAACCCCATGCCACACCCTGGCCTGACCCAATACATGAAGAAAAACACAAAATACTTAGACCAGGGCGTGACAGCCTTGTTCAGTGTTAAGGAAACGCCAAAGCACAATAAAGGCACCACTGAAATTATTAAAGTAGTTGAGCTACTGGGATACCAGCCCCAAACAATTTATAAAATTGTTTCCCAATTGAGAAACATCCATCTGTTTAGGTGGAACTCAACTGAAAATACAGTTGAGTTTTGGAGTGAAGTCAATAACTACACGGACTCTTCCGGGTCAAATCCATTTGAAGAACTGCAAAGCTGCACTCGCTGCCCTCTCCTTGCCACACTCAAATGCGGAGTTTGAACGCTGTTCAGCCAAATGAGTGTGGTCAAGTCAAAGTTAAGAAATAGAATGTCACTGCACACTCTCAACTCCATACTCCTGGTGCGGTATGGACTGAAGCTGGCTGGTGATCCCTGTTACCAGCATGAACTACCAAGTGAAGTTCTGCAGCAGTTTGGCACCACAGCAGCGTACAGCTTCAAGGCCTCTCCATCCTCCTGCTGGTTCCAGCTCCGTGACAATGCAGTTGGACAGTGAAGATGAAGAGGATTTCCTTGCCAATCTATGATTCATCATATTATCCTCTTACGGGAAATGGGAGGATATGTGGCAGCACGGGCCCTCCATTTGGAGTGGTTCCAATTTTAACAAGAACGACGGTGTTGCCATTTTAATCAAGACCCCACAGGTGGTGGTGAAGGGGAGCACGGTGGTGGTAGGCGGGCGTGCTGTTTAAGCCAATTGTACTTTTATGGGGAGGGATTTTAACATGCTAAATGTGTATGGTTTTAATGACAAACATGACCGGTGCACACTTTTAGAAGACCTGCAGTCCCACATGCTAGGGAGGGATCCTCTAGTGGTGTGTGGGGATTTTAACTGTGTTTTTAGTAGAGCAGACAGGAGAGGGGCAGGAAAGGATTTTAAGGTGGACAGGTCAAGTGTTTTATTGCAAGGGCTGTGCAGGGATTTTAAACTGACTGACTGTTTTAAAACCCTGCATCCAAGAGAGGAGGGCTTCACCTGGACCAGTGGTGACGGCACCAGAGCCTCTCGCATTGATTATCTGTTTACCCGGGACTGTCCCCCAACTGATGCTAGAATAACCCCTGCTTTCTTCTCAGATCACGTAATGCTGACGTGCACCCTTTCAATATCTTCGGGTGTGACTGTGGGAAGAGGGCCCTGGAAACTGAACTGCTCCCTTCTAGAAGATGATAGAGTAGTTAGTCAGTACAGAGAGCAGTTCAGCCAGTGGCAGACGCTACAGGACTTCTTTGACACACGAGCACAGTGGTGGGAAATGGTGAAGGGAAGGACGAGGACCTTCTTTAGAGAGATAGGAAAGAAAAAAGCAGAGAAAAAGATAGATGCATGGTGGGACTGCAAAAGCGACTGGAAAGGTATTTTAACCTATGCCAACAGGGCCTTGATTTTAACCAAGAAATTAAAGAAGGAAATGGCACTTTTAGCAGAACAGAAAAGCAAGGGGGTTATTTTAAGAAGTAAAGAAAGGGAATTAGAAGAGGGGGAGAAGTGCACTAAGTACTTTTTTAAGAAAATAGGGTAGATTAATGACTGGTTTAAAAAATAAAGATGGGGTTTTAAAAACAGATACAGAGGGAATAAAATAAGTAGTCAAGGATTTTTATGGGGAACTGTTTGGGGTAAAAGATGTTTGTGAAGAGACCATGGGGGACGTTTTAACCTACATCGACAAGACCCTACCCAACACAGACGACCTGATAAAAGACCTGACGAGGACAGAAATTGACCAAGGACTGAAACATTTTAAGAGGGGTAAATCCCGGGGTAGGACGGCCTCCCTTTGGAGTTTTATTTGGCCTTTTGGGATGTTTTAGCCGACGAACTTCTGACTGTTTTTACTGACTTTGAACATCTTGACAGACTACCTGACAGTTTTAGAGTGGGGATCGTGACTCTTTTATATAAGAAAAATGACAGGACGGACCTGAAGAACTGGAGCGATAACCCTTTTAAACTTTGATTGTAATTTATTCAGAGGAGCAGGATGAGGCGAGTTTGATAAGGACTCACCCCGTTCCTGTACAAGGGACCGAAGACAGCCTTTTAACAAAGTGACTTTTTAACATGTTTTTCATGTCTTAAAGATGTGTGACCCTTGTTAGATCATTAGTACACATTTTAAATGGCTTTTACAGATGTGATGTTTTTACAAGGAAAGTACTTTTATTCATGGTTGTTCTCATTGGTTTTAACAACATGTACTTTTTAACAAATTTAAATGTAACTTTCAAATGCTGTGTTTTATGCCTTTATTGCCGTTTTTATGTGTATAAATGATGTAAAAAATGTATGAGCTGTTTTTAAAAGGAAATGTGTAAATAAAACTTTTCCAAAATAAAGAAAATCTGTTCTTATCAGTTTAATATCTGATACGTCCCCTATCTGGGGACCATATATTAAATTGATTTTTGGAATAGGGAGATGGAATAGGGGCTTGCTCCGTCCACTCCACGCATCGACCTGGTATTGCAGTACCTCCAGGAACGGTGCACCCCCTTTCATTGTAAAGAGAAATCAGACAGAGGAAACAGAGTTGCTTCGTTGGTCTATATTGTATTTTCACATTGAGCAACTTCATTTCAATATCAATGATGGCTCGATAGTGCTGGTCAAATCGGTCACCGTTTTATTGACTACGATAGCTGTTGGGAATGGGGTGCCTTCATCTTCCAATCAAAGATTTTTCGTCACGTGCACGGGATACTTACTTGCAAACTTTCCTCAACAGTGCATGATCAAAAATATACACACAGAGCTCAGTAATAAAGTAGTTAAACATTTTTTTTGTTATGATTGGAAATCTATACAGTAGAAGACTATACAGAATAAACTATGAAATGTGCTAAAGTCATGCACTGGTAACATGGACTGTCTCACAAGCAACTGTCTGTATGTATTAGTTTCTCTCAATCACATACAAGCATTTCTTTAAAACAATGTTGTCGATTTTCAAAACAGAGTCCACAAGACACACAACTTTTGCAAAACAGTAAAACAGTAAATGCATTTCGAAAATGTTTTTTAAACACATAAAAACATTCATAAAAAATACATAAAAAATATATTGTACCGTCAAAATTGCAAAAACATTCATCAAAATAACAACTGTACGCAAAAATGGGTCTCCGTACTACTCACTATAGCTGACCCTGTAAAACAACTAACTGGTGTGTGACAGTAAACTTTTATACGTTTTGTTTGATTTGATTAATTCCTGTCTTACTTTGGGGTGATTTGTGTGTATCGTTTTGTCCTGCAAGGTTTTACTGTATGGAAGGAACATGCACCGTTGGCGCTAGGAACATAAGCGCGATAACAACTGCAAAATACGTGTACGCGGTTCGCGACCAAACTGTTCTCGTCGGATTTGTTTGTCTCCAAATAGTTCACTGTGCCACTTCTCGCGATGTTAGAGAGAGGACGTGCTTCCGGGTGAGGCACACAGATCACCGCGTGGAACACATTCCTGTTGGAACTGCGACTAGCGAAGGCTTTCTAGGAGATAAGTTTGTTTCGGGTTTAAACTTGGTGAAAAAGCGTCAGAGATGCTTGTTTTATTTGAAACCGCTGCTGGTTATGCAATATTTAAAGTGAGTATTTAGCTAAAGTTATATTCTAATAATTTTAGATGGGTGCATGACAATTTTCTATTATTGAACCGGGTTCGCGGTGTGGCTAGCTACATACGTTGTTTTCCTGGAGTAGCTAGATATTGTATTAAAATACAAAGTATTTCAATGTCAAGACCTGTTTAACATTGTTTATAGTACACATGGATTCTCTATTTAGGTCGTCGTGGTAGTTCTCGCATGCAAACCTTTACCGCAACGAGGCCTTCTCATTCAACACGCTGCAGTTAAGCAATCACGTTGCATGTGGCAAGTTACCTAGATCTGCTGGATATACAGATACTTTGCTACCTTAGGCTTGGCTTTTGTAATTATGCAACTATTTGAACCCGTTCTATTTTCGAAGTTAAATAATTTATTTGTTGCCAATGTTTACCCAACATTTCAAATAGGCTTCTCTTCCAAGTTAGCATAACTGGTGCGTGGTACTTTGGAGGGACCGCGTGCTGGCTTTCTTGTCACACATTACTGACGGGTTTTAATGACAACACACGTAAACTGAGTTGAGTTAATGCAATTAATGTATGGTATGCCCGTGTACTTGATAGAACTTTAAACCTTTTTTTGTTTCAGGTCCTCGATGAGTCAAAGCTCCAAGAGGTGGACAGTTTATGGAAGGAGTTCGAAACTCCGGAGAAGGCCAACAAAGTGTGAGTTATGGCCCCATGTCTGGAGAGAGGAGTGTTTAGATTCTCGAGGGAATACGTTGTCAATGAACAGTAGTATTACACATTATCAGCATAAGGAACATGTTTCTGGAGTTGACATAACATATCGCCACCATTTCTCCTTCCAGAGTGAAGTTGAAGCACTTTGAGAAATTCCAGGACACAACAGAGGCCTTGGCAGGTAGACAGAATACTTTCACCTCTCCTGTTGTTGCTCACTATAGTTTACCAGTTAGTGCACAAGGGCTGTCAGTCAAGGCTTCTGCATGCTTCAGCTAGGTGAACCAACAGCATACTCCCTTAATTAAAAGACCGTTGCTTGAAAAATGAGAAAAGCGGCAATAGTAGTGTTTGTCCAACTTGAGAAGTCATAGCCAGTATACACTTCCTTAAACTAATCAGAAATAATTGAAGATGGCTCAAGAAATATCATTTTTCCCCTTATTTGTATTTTTACAATTTTAAATCTACGTAAGCTGTTAGGTGCAGTATTTATGAAGTTTGAAAATGTGCATGGAAAATAAGTATCATTGAAGTTTTTATTTTTATTTGACCTTTATTTAACTAGGCAAGTCAGTTAAGAACATTCTTATTTTCAATGATGGCCTAGGAACAGTGGGTTAACTGCCTGTTCAGGGGCAGAAGGACAGATTTAGGCTACCCTGCCGCCCCAAACATCCGGGGAAAACACCTGACCGAAGACCAAACAAACACGTTTCTTAAGATATGCACTAACTATTCCCAACTGTTTGGGATTGGAAGCATGCAGAAGCCTTTAGGTGTTCAGCAGTATTCCTCACTACCACTGAGACCACAGCTAACCTTAACCATCATAACCGACACTGACAGCAGCCGGTTGTTGAACTCACCCCCTAACAATGTTGAGTCTATGAATAAATACATAATACTAATGTCCCGTGTCTAAATGTTGGAACTATAACAGTCGTTTGTATATGGTAGTGTATGTGGACACCCTGTCAAATTAGTGGATTCGGCTATTTTAGCCACATCCGTTGCTGACGGGTTTATAAAATCGAGCACACAACCATGCAATCTCCATAGACAAACATTGCTGTCAGAGCAGCTCACAGATCAATGCACCTGAACATAGCCCATCTGTAAACAGCTACCTACCTCATCCCCATACTGTGTTTATTTATCTTGCTCCTTTGCACCCCAGTATCTCTAATTGCACATTCATCTTCTGTACATCCACCATTCCAGTGTTTAATCGCTATATTGTAATTGCTTTGCCACCATGGCCCATTTATTGCCGTACCTCCCTTATCTTACCTCATTGCACTCACTGTGTATATACTTTTTCTATTGACTGTTTTGTTTATTCCATGTGTAACTCTGTTGTTGTGTCAAATTGCTATTCTTTATCTTGGCCAGGTCACAGTTGCAAATGAGAACTTGTTCTCAACTGGCCTACCTGGTTTAATAAAGTGAAATATATATATATTTTATATTGGCAATAGAATGGCCGTACTGAAGAGCTCAGTAACTTCCAATGTGGCACAGTCATAGAATGCCACCATTCCAACAAGTCATTTTGCCACATTTCTGCCTTACTAGAGTTGTCCCGGATAACTAAGCCCTGTTATTGTGAAGTGGAAACGTCTAGGAGCAACAACGGCTCGGCTGCAACGTGGTAGACCATCAGGACACGGATGGAGTCCATGATCACTGGGCTTCCCCCCGGGAGATCAGCGCCATGTCTCTGGGACTGGCTCACAGGTAGGGTGGAACACAGACAACGCTTGGTGTTTTGGATTTATTAGGATCCCATTAAATGACACCAACTAGTCTTATAACAAAATACATAACAAACACTTTATAATTTACTCACATCAATATGTAGTGTGTGTGTTGCCGATGATTATATCATGCTGTCTGAAACCTCGTGTGGATTTCCTCAGCATTCGTCACTACCCCTGAGGCAGCACCTCCCCTGTTGTATTCATAGAAGACCTGAAAGGCTGCTATGGCAGATCCTGACCTGTTTCTGTTTCCTCAGTTTGTCCCGCTACAAGCTGAAGTTCAGCCCTGACAAAGTGGATACCATGATCGTTCAAGCTATCTGTAAGTACCTCCTCTTAGACCAGGGATGGGCATCTTTGATGGGGGTGGGGGCCACAAAAACCTCACGAGGGGCCGCAACACATCTCACTTAATTACCCCCCCACTTTGCAAGCAAAACATTTTAGCGGCCCCCTCACGTGACAGTGAAGAGAATTTAACTTTTAGCGTTCATTTCCTACAATTCTGCTATAGACTAGGCACATTAGTTAGTCGAGCGGTTAACTTATCAATAACACAGTAAAATGCTGACAGGCCAATGACGTGACTGGTGATGAACAACCACGTGTGAAAATGTCACCTTGTCCATTCTGTTATTCTAATTCTCAGCCGTAAGTTGAGGCTCTGACTGACTTCTCTCCCCAGTACAGGGATGTGTGTCCGCGAGCCTACAGGAGGTGGGCCAGTGGAAGCCTGTTGCTCATCCCTGTCTTACTCTGTCCATGTAAAGGGACAACATAAAACACTTGATTATCTGTAGACAGGTGTGACTAGTATTATGGTCTGTAGACAGGTGTGACTAGTATTATGGTCTGTAGACAGGTGTGACTAGTATTATGGTCTGTAGACAGGTGTGACTAGTATTATGGTCTGTAGACAGGTGTGACTAGTATTATGGTCTGTAGACAGGTGTGACTAGTATTATGGTCTGTAGACAGGTGTGACTAGTATTATGGTCTGTAGACAGGTGTGACTAGTATTATGGTCTGTAGACAGGTGTGACTAGTATTATGGTCTGTAGACAGGTGTGACTAGTATTATGGTCTGTAGACAGGTGTGACTAGTATTATGGTCTGTAGACAGGTGTGACTAGTATTATGGTCTGTAGACAGGGGTGACTAGTATTATGGTCTGTAGACAGGTGTGACTAGTATTATGGTCTGTAGACAGGTAGAGACAGGTGTGACTAGTATTATGGTCAGGTGTGACTAGTATTATGGTCTGTAGACAGGTGTGACTAGTATTATGGTCTGTAGACAGGTGTGACTAGTATTATGGTCTGTAGACAGGTGTGACTAGTATTATGGTCTGTAGACAGGTGTGACTAGTATTATGGTCTGTAGACAGGTGTGACTAGTATTATGGTCTGTAGACAGGTGTGACTAGTATTATGGTCTGTAGACAGGTGTGACTAGTATTATGGTCTGTAGACGGGTGTGACTAGCGTTATGGTCTGTAGACGGGTGTGACTAGCGTTATGGTCTGTAGACGGGTGTGACTAGCGTTATGGTCTGTAGACGGGTGTGACTAGCGTTATGGTCTGTAGACGGGTGTGACTAGCGTTATGGTCTGTAGACGGGTGTGACTAGCGTTATGGTCTGTAGACGGGGTGACTAGCGTTATGGTCTGTAGATGGTCTGGGGGGTGACTAGCGTTATGGTCTGTAGACGGGGGGTGACTAGCGTTATGGTCTGTAGACGGGGGTGACTAGCGTTATGGTCTGTAGACGGGGGTGACTAGCGTTATGGTCTGTAGACGGGGTGACTAGCGTTATGGTCTGTAGACGGGGGGTGACTAGCGTTATGGTCTGTAGACGGGGTGACTAGCGTTATGGTCTGTAGACTGGGGGTGACTAGCGTTATGGTCTGTAGACTGGGGGTGACTAGCGTTTTGATCTGTGCAGCTCTGCTGGTTGACCTGGACAAGGAGCTCAACAACTACATCATGCGCTGTAGGGAGTGGTACGGCTGGCACTTCCCTGAGGTGGGGAAGATCATCAATGACAACCTGGCCTACTGCAAGAGTGTCCGGAAGATAGGCGCCCGTACCAACCGACCTGTCTGAGCATCTCCCCGAGGAGGTGGAGGCAGAGGTAAAACTGGCTGCAGAGATCTCCATGGGAACGGAGGTGTCAGAGGAGGACATCGGCAACATCATGCACCTGTGTGACCAGGTGATAGAGATTAGAGTACCGCACCCAACTGTACGACTATCTGAAGAACAGGATGATGGCTATCGCTCCCAACCTGACTGTCACGGTGGGGGAACTGGTAGGGGCACGGCTCAGCTCACACGCTGGTGAGTCATGATCTAACGGCCAATCACACAGCAGGAATCATTCACAACACAAAACAAGCAGTGATTATGATGACTATATGTCACAATCCTGATACCTGATGCTTTTCAGTCACTACCTCATCTGAGCTTGAATTAAAACCTTTTACCTGGACACCTGTAGTAGGCAGCTGGAAACGCCCCAACTGCTCCTAAATGCTCTGGTTCTCTCTGACAGGGTCCCTGTTGAACCTGGCCAAGCACCCGGCCTCCACAGTCCAGATCCTGGGAGCAGAGAAGGCCCTGTTCAGAGCCCTGAAGACGCGCAGAGACACGCCCAAATATGGTCTCATCTACCACGCCTCTCTGGTGGGACAGACCTCGGCCAAGAACAAGGGCAAGGTGAGGCTTTTGTTTCAGCCATCACTAGAAGTAGAATGTCTCTCCACACTACAGTACTGCTGTCATGTTCCAGGTGTGATCTAGTTCTAATCAGAATGTCTCTCCACACTACAGTACTGCTGTCATGTTCCAGGTGTGATCTAGTTCTAATCAGAATGTCTCTCCACACTACAGTACTGTTGTCATGTTCCAGGTGTGATCTAGTTCTAATCAGAATGTCTCTCCACACTACAGTACTGCTGTCATGTTCCAGGTGTAATCTAGTTCTAATCAGAATGTCTCTCCACACTACAGTACTGCTGTCATGTTCTAGTCAAGCTTCTTTCTCTCCTCTCAGATCTCCAGGATGCTGGCAGCCAAAGCATCTCTGGCGATCCGCTACGATGCCCTGGGAGAGGACACAAACGCTGAGATGGGAGTTGAGAACCGTGCCAAGCTGGAGGCCAGACTACGCCACCTAGAGGAGAAGGGAGTAAGTAGCTCTCTCTCTGCCCCTTACTGCTAGAGGCCCAAAACAACCAGCCCACATGAGATGCCAAGCAGTGATGATGATGACTAATGTCAACAGTCCTGAAACTACCTGATGCTTTTCAGTCACTACCTCATCTGAGCTTAATAACCTCACTGGTGTACGTTGGACGCTAGCGTCCCACCTGGCCAACATCCAGGGAAATTGCAGAGCGCCAAATTCAAAAACAGAAATACTCATTATTTTAAAAAATCTGAAAACATACAAGTGTTATACATAGTTTTAAATATGAACTTAGTGTGAATCCAACCACTGTCAGATTTCAAAAAGTCTTTACGGCGAAAGCATACCAATGTGATTATTTGACAACATCGCCCAGCAGACAGACCATTACGAAACGGTAACCAGCCAAGCAGAGTTACACAAGTCAGAAATGGAGAGAAAATGAATCCCTTACCTTTGATCTTCATATGGTTTCACTAAGACTTTCATTTATTCAATAAATGTTCCTTTTGTTCGATAGTCTCTATATCCAAAACCCTCGTTGTTTTCTTCAGTAATCCACAGCTCAAACAGTTACAACAGGCAGACAAAATATCCAAATTGTATCCGTCAAGTTCATAGAAACATGTCAAACAATGTTTTATATTCAATCCTCAGGTTGTTTTTAGCCTAAATAATCGATAATATTTCAACCGGACAATAACGTTGTCAATATAAAAGGTAAACAAGAAAGGCACGCTCTCGGGATTGAGCATGAAAAAGCTCTGACACTGTAGGGTCCTGTCATTCAGACTGCTCTTACTCCCGCATTTTTCAGAATAACAAACCTGAAACCATTTCTAAATACTGCTGACATCTCGTGGAAGGCATAGGAACTGCATAGCAACTGAGTCACAAGTCAACGGATACTGTACTGGCATTGTATAGAGAACTAGAACAAACAAACAAAAATGTACTTCCTGGATGGATTTTTCTCAGGTTTTCGCCTGCCAAATCAGTTCTGCTTTGCTCAGACATTATTTGAACCACTTTGGATACTTTTGAGGGTTTTCTATCCAAATCTATGCATATCCTAGCTTCTGGGACTGAGTAGCAGGCAGTTTAGTTTGGGCACGCTTTTCATCCAAAATTCCTGAATGTTGCCCCCTACCCTAGTGAAGTTAAACCAGTGCTATCCTGCTAGTCCCCTACTCTGCTTGTCCCCTACTCATCTCCTACTCTACCGGTCCCCTAATATTGTGCTGACCCTGGTTTATCCCTTCAGATCAGAAGAATCAGTGGAACAGGCAAAGCCATGGCGAAGTCTGACAAATACCAACACAAGAGGTGAGTTACACCTGGAGACTACTGTATTGGGTAACTAACCTTCTGTCGCGTCTCTCTGGTAACTGACCTTCTGTCGCGTCTCTCTGGTAACTGACCTTCTGTCGCGTCTCTCTGGTAACTGACCTTCTGTCGCGTCTCTCTGGTAACTGACCTTCTGTCGCGTCTCTCTGGTAACTGACCTTCTGTCGCGTCTCTCTGGTAACTGACCTTCTGTCGCGTCTCTCTGGTAACTGACCTTCTGTCGCGTCTCTCTGGTAACTGACCTTCTGTCGCGTCTCTCTGGTAACTGACCTTCTGTCGCGTCTCTCTGGTAACTGACCTTCTGTCGCGTCTCTCTGGTAACTGACCTTCTGTCGCGTCTCTCTGGTAACTGACCTTCTGTCGCGTCTCTCTGGTAACTGACCTTCTGTCGCGTCTCTCTGGTAACTGACCTTCTGTCGCGTCTCTCTGGTAACTGACCTTCTGTCGCGTCTCTCTGGTAACTGACCTTCTGTCGCGTCTCTCTGGTAACTGACCTTCTGTCGCGTCTCTCTGGTAACTGACCTTCTGTCGCGTCTCTCTGGTAACTGACCTTCTGTCGCGTCTCTCTGGTAACTGACCTTCTGTCGCGTCTCTCTGGTAACTGACCTTCTGTCGCGTCTCTCTGGTAACTGACCTTCTGTCGCGTCTCTCTGGTAACTGTGTCGCGTCTCTCTGGTAACTGTGTCGCGTCTCTCTGGTAACTGTGTCGCGTCTCTCTGGTAACTGTGTCGCGTCTCTCTGGTAACTGTGTCGCGTCTCTCTGGTAACTGTGTCGCGTCTCTCTGGTAACTGTGTCGCGTCTCTCTGGTAACTGTGTCGCGTCTCTCTGGTAACTGTGTCGCGTCTCTCTGGTAACTGTGTCGCGTCTCTCTGGTAACTGTGTCGCGTCTCTCTGGTAACTGTGTCGCGTCTCTCTGGTAACTGTGTCGCGTCTCTCTGGTAACTGTGTCGCGTCTCTCTGGTAACTGACCTTCTGTCGCGTCTCTCTGGTAACGTCGCCGACAAGTCTTGGTCGTGTTTTTGGCATAATTAAAACTGATGACTTATTTATCAAATAACTCTCTAATTATTATTATGTGATTAATCATGTAACTGTAATTAACTAGGAAGTCTAGGAAGTAAAATATTCAGATTACAACGTTATAATTTTCCTAATAACTTTCAGAAATATAATATCTGATCTCAGTCTTCTGATTAATGAATTATTTACCTCACATTAGTCTCATTCCAAACGTCGTAAATTGTTGGTTATCTGCACGAACCCAGTCTTCACTGAGTCATCCATACATCAATTGTCTTAAAATAATTTATTTACTAAGTAATTCACAGAAATGCGTCACACAAACAAAATAGATATATTTCCAAAGATATGATACAGGGTATGTGCCCTAGTGGGCTAAGTGGTTTTCCACTTTAATTTTGAGTGTGACTCCAAATCCAGACCTCCATGGTTTGATAAATTTGATTTCCATTGATAATTTGTGTGATTTGTCAGCACATTCAACTATGTAAAGAAAAAAGTATTTAATAAGAATATTTCATTCAGATCTAGGATGTGTTATTTTAGTGTTCCCTTTATTTTTTTGAGCAGTGTATATACAAAGAAATGAGGATGTGCCCTAATGGCGGCTTTTTAGATGGTGATAATTATAACAATTGAAATGCTAATCCTTCGCATATGAACGCTCATTCAGGAACTATTGCAATCAATATATATATTTACGCTCAGTGTGTCGTCGGTATCTCTGTTGAAACCTTTGTTTCTGTTGGAGAGTTTGTCCGCTCTCTCTGTCGTGGTTAGAATGGCTTGTTCAGTGACATTCATTCATGTCGTTATAGGATAGATATTTTGGCTGTTGGTTTTCGCGTTCAATGATACCGAATTCCTAGCTGCAGACTAGTAATTAATATCAAAGACTTGTTCTATTCTGTCGGTATCGATAGTCTTAAAAGTTTAACCACGTGGTATGGTTAAAAGATTCAGCCATCTACTCAAACCTGGGCCCTCTTGTGGTAAGCTGGTCTGCAACCTTTAGCCATCTTGTAATTGAGGTGAGCTGGTCTGGTGATAGAAAACCCGGGTTTTATTCGGAAGAGCAGAAAAGGGCCTGTCCCAGGACACCAGACCATAACTGTGCTCATGGACGGTCCTCTGATTTAGTTAAACTCCAAAGGGAATTGGAGTTTCCTTCATTAAACAGTCCAATCACATTACACAATTTCACAAAGAGTATCATCCTCATTCATCTTCTACAACAATTAGCCTCATATCTGAAGCTATTGTATAAACATTTATGGTAATTTGGCCGTATTGTCGCCCATGAGTTTCACAAAATTGTACCCAACGGACCAGTTCGTAGCTGGATTCTTCACTGATCTTTTATACATTCTCCAGAACATAAATGTTGTTCGGTTCTCCAGTTCTGTGAGGTGGAAGAAATTCCTTTGTTCTCTCTATGAAAACTCACTCTCTATATACTGTGGCCATGAGGAGATAATCTCCTGGAATTTACGACCTCTCTGACCACAGCAGCCTGGTTTTAGGAGACAGCGGGGTATGGTGCTCGCTGTACCCAAAGAGGGTCATGACAACCGATAGTTGAAGTATTGTATCAACTTGGCCTGGGGGAGGCCCTATGCTCGCAACTTGGTCTGGGGGGCCTATGCTCGCAACTTGGTTCTGGGGGCGCATGCTTGAAATATTTTATCAAATATTCTGGGCCCTGTTTCCCCCGCCAGTGAGCTCGGGACAGACGGCTGTAGGCTATTTGATCAAGAGAAAGGAAGTAATCAGGTAGCCCTATTTTATGACGTTTCCATTGGATCCGAGCATGACATGAGTGGTCAAAAAGGAGAGAGCTGGGAATATTTTTCAAATACATTGAGGAACTTTTGTAATTCTCAATGGATGGTAAAACGGTATGTTTGCTTGCTGTTTTGAGGTGACAAAGCATTACTTTGAGAAGCTCCACAGGTCATTAGTAGTGGTGCGTTAAGCCCATCAGAAATACTATCAGATGGGCACATTTTTAAGCCTACATTCGCGCGCAGGCTAGGCAGCATATAGGTCTACTTCTATGCGTTTGCGTTCTTACTCAACATTGACAGGAGCGCTGCCAAACAAAATAAGGACTAAATTAACTGGTAAAAGGAATGCTATAAACAGTTTCTCTCACAAGTGTAGCATAGGTTGTGCACTCTGCAAACAATGTGTCCACTCCAACAATGAGAATGCTGAAAGACTAATATATTGAATGCATTAACTGAAATTACCATAACCAAACGAGCATTGTAGATTGTAAATGATAGGAATGAAGGGTAAATGTAGTACTGGTGATATATGTAATGGGGAATTGATATACACTAACAATCAAGCGCAAACAATTCACTGAGATGGTCGTGAATCAGAAAGGTGTCTCATGTGCCATAAATTGACTTGCTACTGCTCGGCTAAAACATCTTGGTCGACCAACAGCCTTTAGACCAATCAATCGACCGTCGGCTAAGTTAGCCGCACAGTTCGTAATAACGTTCTGTCATGTCTCCGTAGTGACGTGAAGGTGTACGACCCCTCCGGAGACTCCACCCTCCCCTCTGTTTCCAAGAAGAGGAAGTTTGAGGAGGTGGAGGAGGAAGAGGTGGCCACACCGGTGACAGTCAAAACCAAGAAACCCAAGAAAGAACCTGTGGAAGGTCAGTTGAGTAACTCTTAGCCATAATCCTGTTGTATAACACAACCCATAACATGAGACCATAATACACCACCCATAATATACCAGCCATCCTGTTATATAACACCACCCATAATATACCAGCCATCCTGTTATATAATACACCACCCATCCTGTTATATAACACAACCCATAATACACATTCCATCCTGTTATATAATACACCATCCATCCTGTTATATAACACAACCCATAATATACCATCCATCCTGTTATATTACACAACCCATAATATACCATCCATCCTGTTCTATAACACCACCCATAATATACCATCCATCCTGTTCTATAACACAACCCATAATGCCCCATCCATCCTGTTCTATAACACCACCCATAATATACCATCCATCCTGTTCTATAACACAACCTATAATATACCATCCATCCTGTTATATAATACACCACCCATCCTGTTACATAACACAACCCATTTACACCATCCATCCTGTTCTTTAACACAACCCATAATACACCATCCATCCTGTTATATAATACACCATCCATCCTGTTATATAACACAACCCATAATATACCATCCATCCTGTTATACAACACAACCCATAATACACCATCCATCCTGTTATATAACACCACCCATAATACACCATCCATCCTGTTATATAACACCACCCATAATACACCATCCATCCTGGTATATAATACACCACCCATCCTGTTATATAATACAACCCATAATACACCATCCATCCTCTTATATAACACAACCCATAATACACCATCCATCCTGTTCTATAACACAACCCATAATGCACCATCCATCCTGTTCTATAACACAACCCATAATGCACCATCCATCCTGTTCTATAACACAACCATAATATACCATCCATCCTGTTATATAACACCACCCATAATATACCATCCATCCTGTTATACAACACAACCCATAATACACCATCCATCCTTTTATATAATACACCATCCATCCTGTTATATAACACAACCCATAATGCACCATCCATCCTGTTATATTACACAATCCATAATGCACCATCCATCCTGTTGTATAATACACCATCCATCCTGTTATATAACACAACCCATAATGCACCATCCATCCTGTTATATAACACAATCCATAATACACCATCCATCCTGTTATATAACACAACCCATAATGCACCATCCATCCTGTTATATTACACAATCCATAATGCACCATCCATCCTGTTGTATAATACACCATCCATCCTGTTATATAACACAACCCATAATGCACCATCCATCCTGTTATATAACACAATCCATAATACACCATCCATCCTGTTATATAACACAACCCATAATGCACCATCCATCCTGTTATATTACACAATCCATAATACACCATCCATCCTGTTATATAACACAACCCATAATGCACCATCCATCCTGTTATATTACACAATCCATAATGCACCATCCATCCTGTTGTATAATACACCATCCATCCTGTTATACAACACAACCCATAATACACTATCCATCCTGTTCTATAACTAACACAATCCATAATATACCATCCATCCTGTTATACAACACAACCCATAACATGAGACCGGTTCTCAGCCGTCTTAAGTGCTATTGTCTCACGGTGCTTTCTGTTTTCATTCAGAACCAGAGGCTTCAACGGCAGCAGAAGAAACTCCCAAGAAGAAGAAAAAGAAGTCCAAGAAAGCCGAGGAGGAGGCGATGGACGTAAAGGAAGAGGAGGCGACCGTCTCTCCCACAGAGGAAGTACGTAGCTGATGGGGACATGCCTCCAGAATATATATATTCCTGCCTGAACGAACATACTAATCTGTTATTCTTGTGACTTTCAGTCGTCAAAGAAGAAGAAAAAGAAGAAAAAGGTCAAGGAGGAAGAGGGAGATTAATCTGGTTGGGGAGAAACTGTATTATATTAGGACTTTTAGTTGTCGTTGTATCTACCAGGACCAGACTGACTCGTATCAGCCTGACCGTTTAAAGACTAGAGAACTGGAGACGGAGGTTATTTCAGAATGACCAGCAGCTGATCTGTTATGAGACTTGATGATGGTGTATAAATCCTCCTGTGGATTTGAGTTTAAGATGAACCTTTAGTTTACTGTAACCTCTTATTACTAATCAACTAAAGACCCAATAGACTGTCTACAATATCAATGTCAATGTTAAAACACTTCCTTCCTCCACTGGTTTAACGATGTGCCTTTTTTAAAAATATGTTTTTTTCCCTGCTGTTTCCCACAAGTCTTTGTCCACAAGTGATTAAATCCATTTTCTCAGTCGGCGGTATTTCCTTTCATTCCAGCTATGGTGGATTCAGACCCCTTGACTTTGTCCACTTTTTGTTACGTTACAGCCTTATTCTAACATGATTCAATAGTTTTTTCCCCATCAATTTACGCACGATACCCCCCCAAATGACAAAGCTAAACAAGTTTAGAAATGTGTGTACATTTATTCAAAATACAAAACTAACATATCGCATTTAGTCACTTCACCCCTTCCTACATGTGCAAATTACCCCAACTAACCTGTACCCCCGCACACTGACTCAGTACCTGTGCCCCTGTATATAGACTCGTTAGTGTTACTTTTATTACAGTTTATACTTCAGTTTATTTGGTAAATATTTTATTACAGTCATTGAACTGCACTGTTGGTTAAGGGCTTGTCAGTCAGCATTTCACAGTAAGGTCTACACTTGTATTCGGTGCATGTGACAAAGTTTGATATAAGTATTCAGACCCTCTAATCAGTACTTTGTTGAAGTACCTTTGGCAGCGATTACAACCTTGAGTCTTCTTGGGTATGATGCTACAAGCTTGGCTCACCTGTATTTGGGTAGTTTCTACTCCTGGTGCTGTATGGACTGAAGCTGGCTGGTGATACCTGTTACCAGCATGAACTACCAAGTGAAGTTCTGCAGCAGTTTGGCACCACAGCAGCGTACAGCTTCAAGGCCTCTCCATCCTCCTGCTGGTTCCAGCTCCGTCACAATGCAGTTGGACAGTGACGATGAAAAGGATTTCCTTGCCAATCTATGATTCATCATATTTACAGTACGTACGCAAGGAGTGGACTTTCTGGAACTGGTGGAGAGACACAGCTGATGGTGGCAGTGTGAGCGAGAACAGAGGCAATATCTGGAGGAAACCATGGAGCAGCTAGCCTGCGAAGCAGCACAACAACCTGGAGAGAGATGCCTAGCACACACATTATTTGAGTTAAGCTGCTTGTTCAATAAGTTGACATATATACCTTGTTATTAGCTTGTATCTATAATTGTTGATGAATTAGGTAGCATGTTTACTACCAATACACTGCTTAAAACTATAATTTTTTTCAGAATTTACTAGTTAAGAAAATAAATAAAATTGAATTGTTCAATAATGTGTAAATGTATAATAAACACAGAAATCCCAAAACATAGAAAAAGGAACATAGACAACCCAGCCAACTCACGCCCTGACCATACTAAAACAAAGACATAACAAAAGATCTCAGGTCAGAAGGTGACACATGCAGGACAAGCGAACAGGGAGCACTTTGATGTCTTGTTTGCAAAAGCAGCTGCTATGGCAACAAAGTTGGACCAACAACCTATTCAGATGCCTCACATCCGCAAACTTTCAAAGCGTTACACCGGTCAGGCTGCAGCCCAGTGAATACTCAGCCCACATCCATCCTGATGCCCAGTCTTTGTACAGAGCCTAGTGCTACAACACCTTGGACACAGTGAATACTCAGCCCATATCCATCCTGATGCCCAGTTCTACAACACCTTGGACACAGTGAATACTCAGCCCACATCCATCCTGATGCCCAGTCTTTGTACAGAGCCCAGTTCTACAACACCTTGGACACAGTGAATACTCAGCCCATATCCATCCTGAATTGAATTCAAGACTTCTGCAGGTGCAGCTGGCCATGTTTGGGACTAATTATACATATCAAACGAGCTCAGATGTTGCTGGCATTATTGGGGAAATGGTGCCAGAGGTGAAAGGTCTCTTCAGTCAGGTGGAAGCTTTAGTAAGGCGTCTGCTGGTCGTCCCTGCTTCCTCTGTCGAGGCTGAGAGGAGTTTTAGTGCCCCGGGGAGGCTTAAGACATGGCTTAGATCATCCATGAGTCAAACAAGGCTGAATAATGTGGCCATGTGGTACGTGCACTAGCAGAAACTGGACAGACTGGACCTGGACAGGTTTAATGGAAGCCTTCACTTAGATCCAGTGGTGAACCGTGACTATCGGACCTCGGCTTTCAGAGGGACCAAAAATCTTCCAATACGTTGTGTCAAACTATAAAATCATAAAAATAACAGAAAACATAGCATCATTTAACGCGCCCGACATTATATAGTCTGTAGTCGGGCCGTTCTAGTGAAGGAGGAGCTTTTTCATGACATTGTGAACGATGACATTCACTCCAGTCGGCCCCATGAAGTCAGAACAATACAATAGCACAACTATTTCATTAACAAAATTAAATGAACAAACCAGCTATTACTTCCCATTGCAAAAATATATCACTGATTAGTGTGGTGAACGTCATAAATTAAAGTTACAACACAACAATGTTTCACAGTCATGTGAGGTCCTGGTGGACCTAATGGATAACCCTACAATAATTTGTGCTTCGGCTCATTAAATGTGGTTAATGTAGGGCTCATTAAATGGGGTTAATGTAGGGCTCATTAAATGGGGTTAATGTAGGGCTCATTAAATGGGGTTAATGTAGGGTTCATTAAATGTGGTTAATATTGGTCTCATCAGGCTCAGGTAGCATCAGATTAGAATGTTCATGCTGAATCAAAGCTCTCATCAAATCCAGACATTTATATGCGTTATAATGCTTTTGAATGACACTTCCAAGTTTTGGTGGAAACTACCAGGTTACCCGGGAGAAAAGTGATTTATTATCGTATAATACCGGGGAAATATTCAACCTTAATGCGCATACAGGTGGATTCACAAGACACCAATCAAGTAACTTACATATATAGAATCTTCATTAGGCCTAATGGCATTTTATGATGTTAGTTATAGTGACTGAGTAAGTCTAATTATAAAAGTAAGCCTCCAAAGTGCCATGTTTCTTAGTTTATTATGTGGAGGAAACATTTAGGCAGCCAGGACCATCCGCTCCTTAGCTCTCTTACTGCAGTCCAGTGCCATAGACATCTTTGAAGTTTGGCCTCTAGTAATTTAGGAGGGACACTTTATGAAGGCCTTCTCACAATGGACTTATCATACAAGGCTCTACAGACAGATACAAAAAAAGACAGGCTATTTTTATTGTTCACGTTATTTTCGTTGACGATGTCTTGAAGTCAAGTCGTTCAACATTGAAATGCAGTTTTCTGTACCACACAGGACAACCAGGAAAAAGTGACGGTCGGTGGAACTATGGCGCCACCAAGTGGACAATTGCTTCAGTTCGTTTGTGGCAGCAATGCTACCAGATATACTTGATACAAGATCAAATGTTATGTCAATATTATTATCTCCAAATTGCCCCCATCCCCCTCCCCACACGTAATATATTATTATTCCAATTTAGCTGTTGATCAGGTTAACGTGTTCTCTCATTTCTGATTGGAGGGCGGATGACCACGTGATCTTAGAACCTACAAATGTGTTACTTTGTAACAGTCAAACGTGGTTATTCCTGGCGTTGATCAACTCCCCATCCATGCCACCATTTATTTAAAGCATTATATTTTTTATGGAAAACAAAAAGCATACAGTGCTCATTTTGGTGTAACCATAATCGAATTTGACGTGTCGGAGAACGGCCACTTCGTCCCGAAATCATTGCAGGTATCGCTTCTCGGCCTTTTGGCTAAGATCAAGTGTAGTATCTGTTCTTATCAGTAGGAAAGGAAAAAAGTAAAGAGAAAGAGAGACGCATGGTGGGACTGCAAAAGCGACTGGAAAGGTATTTTAACCTATGCCAACAGGGCCTTGATTTTAACCAAGAAATTAAAGAAGTAAAAAGGAAATGGCACTTTTAGCAGAACAGAGAAGCAAGGGGTTATTTTAAGAAGCAAGGAAAGGGAATTAGAAGAGGGGAGAAGTGCACCAGGTACTTTTTTTAAGAAAATAGTTAGTAAGGGTAGGATTATGACAGGATTGAGAAACAAGGACGGGGTTTTAAAACAGACACAGAGGGAATAAAGGAAGTGGTCGAGGACTTTTATGGGGAACTGTTTGGGGTAAAAGATGTGTGCGAGGGAACAATGGGGGACCTTTTAACATACATCGACAAGACCTTACCCAACACAGATGACCTGAAAAAAGACCTGACGAGGACAGAAATAGACCAAGGACTGAAACGTTTTAAGAGGGGTAAATCACCGGGGGAGGACGGCCTCCCCTTGGAGTTTTATCTGACCTTTTGGGATGTTTTAGCCGACGAACTTCTGACTGTTTTTACTGACTTCGAACACCTTGACAGACTACCCGACAGTTTTAGAGTGGGGATCGTGACTCTTTTATACAAGAAAAACGACAGGACGGACCTGAAAAACTGGAGACCGATTACCCTTTTAAACTTTGATTGTAAACTTTTTACCAAGGTTTTAACACTCAGAATGTCTTCTGTTTTAGGGGAGGTGATCCACCCGGACCAAACCTGTGCCGTGCCCGGAAGGAAGATCACGGACAGCCTGATACTGATCCGAGATGCCATCTGTTACGCGAGAGACAGAAACATGAGGCTTGTAGTCCTAAATTTAGATTTTGAAAAAGCCTTTGATCGGGTCTCGCACCAGTACCTCTTTAAGGTGCTGCAAAAATGGGTTTCCCGGACAGGTTTTTAGCTTGGGTGGGACTGCTGTACGGGGACATCACCAGCAAAATCCTTGTAAATGGGCATCTGTCAAAAGCAGTGGGAGTACACTGCGGCGTCCGTCAGGGCTGTCCGTTATCTCCTCTTCTGTTCGTGGCCTGTATTGAACCACTGGCACAGGTCTTGAGAAGGGACCAAGGGATCAGTGGGGTGGGTATCCCGGGAGTGGGGGATGACCGCCAAGTGCGTCTTTACATGGACGACGTCAACATTTTATGTACCGACCTTTTATCCGTCGACAGGACTCTGGACAGGACTGACTGGTACGGACGAGCCTCTGGGGCGAGACTGAACAGAGACAAGACAGAGGCCCAATTCTTCGGACCGTGGGCAGACCCAGACTTGACCAGACTACCTCTGACAGTTAAATTGACGGACATAAGGGTACTGGGGGTAAAGTTTGACCGGGGGAGGAGGGAGCGGTAACTGGAGTGGAATCCTGGGGACTGTAAGACAGAGACTGGGTTTTTGGGGACTACGACAGCTGACTTTTGAGGGCAAGGTTTTAATCATTAAAGCAGTGATTTTACCTGTGCTTTTATTAATCAGTTCTGTTTTTATCCCCCTCGAAGGAGTATTTTAGACCTGGAGCGAATGCTTTTTTACTTCCTGTGGGGGGCAGGTGGGAGAGGCTGAGGAGGGAGGTGGTCAAGAGGCCCAGGTCCAAGGGGGAAAGGCTTGCCTGACCTCTACTTGTTCCTGGGCAGCCGCTACACAGCGTTACATCTGACTCTTGCCACCTCCCGGTCAACAACAAGACTCAGGCCCTCGCACGGTTCTGGCTGGGATCTTACCTCAGGACTCTGAGGCTGATCCCAGTCGACCTGCGAGCCCCAGTCTCTTTCCTGCTACCCCCGCCCTACGTCCAGCTCCAGAAGTTTTTAAGACATTTTAAACTGGAAAAAGAAACAGTCACGGTCTTAACAAAACACCGCTCTCTTCTCTCTCTTGTGCAGGATCGGGAACCAGTATGTCCAGTGCGCGGGCTCGCTATAGGTGAGCCCACAACGGTTTGGCGCAACGTGGCCCACCCTGCTCTCCTGAATCGGCATCGGGACCTGTCCTGGATGGTCGCTCACGAGATCCTCCCGGTCAGGGCCGTTATGCACTCACGGGGCATGGCGAGGACATCCGCGTGCCCCCGACCAGGCTGCGGCCAAGAAGAGTCGGTGAGGCACATGCTCTGGGAGTGCAGAGCCGCCAGGGACCTGTGGAAGGAAGCAGGCCCCCTGATCACCTCGTGTCTGCCAGCAGGGGAGGACCTAACACCTCAGCTCGTGCTGTATGGGGTGGGCCGAAGGCCCATTTCATCGAAGACCTTCACCAAGCTCTGGCCCACCCTCACGTGCCTGAAGGAAGCACTGTGGTCCTCCCGTAACCTGCTGGTAGCGAAAAACGTAGAGACCACCCCCAGGCAGTGGCCATGGTAGCCACGGAAGCCCTGGGGTGGTACGAAAGGAAGGGGGCCTCGACCCCAGGCGAAGGGTCCCCCACAACACCCTAGGTCCCGGCGGCCACGGCCTGACAGCGCTGCGGCGCCTAGGGCGATGCGCCTAGGGGAGGGATCTCCTCTGGGCCCTGAAGGACAGGACGATGATCTATTCAGAAGAGCAGGATGAGGTGAGCTTGATAATGACTCACCCCGCTCCTGTACAAGGGACTGAAGACAGCTTTTTAATAAAGTGGCCTTTTAACATGTTTTTCATGTCTTAAAAATGTTTTACCTTTGTTAGATCATTAGTACACATTTTAAATGGCTTTACAGATTTGATGTTTTTACAAGGAAAGTACTTTTATTAATGGTTGTTTTCATTGGTTTTAACAACATGTACTTTTTAACAAATTTAAATGCAACTTTCAAATGCTGTGTTTTATGCCTTGTTGCTGTTTTTATGTGTATAAATGATGTAAAAAATGTATGAGCTTTTTAAAGGAATTGTGCCAATAAAACTTTTCCAAAAGAAAAAATCTGTTCTTATCAGTTTAATATCTGATACGTCCCCCATCGGGGGACTACATATTAAATGGATTTTTCGAACAGGGAGTCGGAAATGGGGCTTGCTCCGTCCGCTCCACGCATCGACCCGGTATTGCAGTACCTCCAGGAACGGTGCACCCCTTTCATTGTAAAGAGAAATCAGACAGAGGAAACAGAGTTGCTTCGTTGGTCTTTATTGTATTTTCACATCGAGCAACTGTTTGAACGTTAAATGACGAGACATAGGCATTGATGCGAGTGACCAGTCTTGTTCAGTACATCACAACACATCCGGGTATCTCAAGCACCCCGGTAAAACACAAGAGTTGCAGTAATGAACATTTACCAACAGATGGCATCACTGTGCCATCTTACACCCATAACATCTTCCATTTAATAAAATAGGACAGGAGGTGTCAATTCACTAACAAAACAAACCTAGTAACAATTTCCAACATTAAACAGTTTAGTATCATTTATTTATTTTTCTCAGGTAACAATAACACATTTTGATATTCTCTTCACTTTTATCTCTGTCTGTCAACAATCCCTGATGGGAAACCTACAGATTGTCTTTTTGGTGGCTGGCCCAGACGCCCGCAGCGTGAAAAGACAGGGGGCTTGTCTGCGAGGACTGCGGGTTCCTGCACAGGCGTGTCACCTGAACGTCTAAGGGGAGAATTGATGGGCGAGGGAGCGGCCGACCTGTGATCCCCTGGCTCTTCGCCCAAAGCCTCAGGCCCCATGTGACTTGCTGGGGTTCTGTCTTTTGTCATGCGACCCCTTTGGCCATCAGGGTTCTGAATAGGTGCTGGCTCAGCAATCCGAAGGTCAACCCTGTTACGACGGTACATTGATCCATTCACTTCGACCAAGTAGGAGCGTGGTGCAACTTTCTGTACACAAGATCCGAGTCTCCAGAGGCCTGTCCGGTCCCCTGGTAGTGGCTTCATTCGCACCGTTTCACCCACCCTGAGCTCAGGTAAGTCTTTTGCTGATTTGTCGTAGATGAACTTGGAGACCTGTCTTCTGTGACGTAGCTTCACCAGCACGTCTGTCACCACACATGGCTCCAGGAGAGTGCTGGCTACTGGCAGAGCTGCTTTTAAGCGCCGTGCCATGAGGCGCTGTGCCGGGCTGCTATCCATGCCTTCTGTCGGGGTATTGCGCCACTGCAGGATTGCTTTCCAGGCATCTTTGCCCTCTCGCAGAGCCTTTTTGCAGAGGTTCTTTGCGATTTTTACTGCGGACTCCGCCTTCCCATTAGCTTTTGGGTGTAGTGACGTGCTCGAATTTCCCATTCTGCAGCAAATTTTCGGAACTCAACTCCGGACAATCGGGGTCCATTGTCTGAAATTACCCTATCTGGCTGGCCATATAGGCAAACTGAGCCTTGCAGCGTTTGATCGTTGTCTCTGCTGAGAGGTCGGGGAGGAGGTCAATCTCCCAAAAGTCTGAGTAATGATCAACTACCAGCAGAAAGTCTTTGCCACTGTGCTGGAAGAGATCTAGACTTACTATCTGCCAGGGGCGCATCGGTAGCTCGTGGGACATCATCGTCTCTCTCTGTTGCTCAATGGCATATTCATTGCAGACTGTGCATTTACTGACATAGTCTTTGATTTCACTCTGCATTCCTGGCTAGTACAGTGTGTCACGTGCTTGTCTGTAACAGGCCTCACCTCCTATGTGACTTGAGTGCACGCGTGCCAACATCTCAGGGCGCAGAGATCGGGAATAACGACTCTCTGACACTTGAATATTACTCCGTTTTGAACACTGAGCTCCTCTTTGACTGGCCAATATCCTCTGACGGCTAAAGCAGTTTCTTCCTTGCAGTCGGGCCAGCCCATCAGAATCACAGACCTCAATGCCTGGAGTTGCCCATCCCTGTCTGTGTGCTCTCTGATTTGTATAAGGTGCTGGTCCGTAACATTGAGGTAGTCAGCCTGGTTGATGTGTTCAACATCCACTTGCTCTGTTTGTAAGCTGCACACTGCGTGTTGTTCATGCATGGAGCGTGTGTGGGTGCCTGATGCAGTAGCCCTGCTGAGCGTGTCACTCACATACATCTCTGGCCCTGGCTTATACACCACCTTGAGGTTGCAGTTTTGTAGGGCCAGTAGCATGCTCTGCAGTCGTTTTGGGGCATTCAGAAGAGGCTTGCTGAATATAGCAATAAGGGGCTTGTGATCTGCCCGTACAGGTAGTGGTGGAAGCATTGGCATGCAAACACAATGCTGAGGCACTCCTTCTCTATCTGGGCATAGTTCTGCTCTGTTGGGGTGAGTGCCCTAGAGGCGAATGCCACAGGCTGGCCCTCCTGCATGAGGCAACAGCCAAGACCATACTGGCTTGAGTCACTCTGAATCGTGACAGGTTTCGACACATTGTAGTATCGCAGTACGGGTGTCTGGGTGACCAGTTGTTTTATTTCCCTCACCGCATGTTTTGGGAGCCAATGCCAGATGGTGTCCTTGTCCATGAGCCTCCTTAGTGGCTCACACACTTCAGAGAGCCGCGGTAGGAATTTGGCCAGGTAGGTGACGAAGCGCTGCACTGCCTTCACGTCAGATGGGTGGGGCATTTCCAAGACAGCCTTCACTTTTTCAGGATCCACCTTCAATCCGGTGGAGGACAAGATGTGCCCATGAAAGCGGACCTCTGGCACTTTAAACTGAAGCTTTTTTATGCTTAGCCTTAGCTTGACCTGTCTGCATCTGACCATCAGGGCCAGCAGCTTGGCGTCATGGTCACATTCTGCCTCCTCATCACTGTCCCCACAGCCCACTACGAGGATGCCATCTGCTATGGGTTCCACGCCACTGAGCCCCATCAACAGCTCATGCTGTTTCCGCTGATACACCTCTGGAGCCACAGAGACACCAAACGGAAGCTTTAACCACCTCTTCCTGCCCCAGGGTGTCCAAAAGGTGGTCATGTAGCTGCTGGGCTCGTCGAGCTTGCACTGCAGGAAGGCATCTCTGGCATCCACGAGCGTGAAGACTCTGGCCTTTGGGAGCTTGTAAAGAACATCCTCCAACGTGGGCATAATGTAATGTGAACGTCGCAGAGCCCGGTTGAGGTGTTTAGGATCAATGCATATCCGTAGCTTGTCTGGTTTCTTGACGATAACCATATTACTTATCCAGTCCGTAGGCTCGGTGACGGATATGATGTGGCCATCTGCTTCGTATTTGTCAAGCTGAGCCTTCGTAGCTGCTTTCAGGCCACTGGTACATTGCGGGGTGCACACTGGACAGGCTGGATTGCTGCGTCCAACTCAAAGTGGACTTCCCCGGGAACCGACTCGACCGGTGCGTTGAAGACATCATGGTACTTGCTTAGGAGTGTCTCCTTGCTCAGGGGCCCAGCCTGGACTGGGTCTATAATGTTAAGATCAGCTGGGATGGTGAAGTTAATAAGCCCAAGGCGCTCGCATGTAGAACCTGACAGTAATGGCTGTTGACTAGCCTCAACTATTTCAAACTCAAGGGTGTATTTCTGGCCACGTAAAACACACTCTGTCACAAACAGGCCTAAAGAGGTCATGAACTGGCCTGAATACAGTTTCAGCTTGGTGCTACTCTGTGAGTTTGTCTCTGGGCGCGAGCCTCCTTTTGTCTTTAAGGCTCATAACGTTGCATGTGGCCCCTGAATCTAGCTGGCATTGCTGTGGTTTATTATTAAGTAGCAGAGTGACAAACCACTTTTGTCCTTTTGCCCTCACACCCCTATGCGCTCGCTAGCATAAACATCCTCTGTGCTGTCGTTCCCTTCATCTGTATTTGTTTCCATGGAGTGCACTTTACCCTCCTTTCTCTTGCTTTTCATGCAGACCCTTGCAAAGTGATTAGCTGTACCACAGGATTTGCATATTTTTCCGTAGGCTGGGCAGTGTTCTTTTCCTCGTCCATGAGAAATGCCACAATATCGGCATGTATTGGGGTTGTCTACTGCAGAGTTGGCTGTAGTATTAGCATTAGCTGTGGCAAAGGGGAATTTCTTTACTGGCTGCCTGAATGTAGCATTGACATTGTCCATATGTTGCCTTTCTAGCTCCATGGACCTTATCCGTATATCAGTAAGCTCTGCTGCACGGCATGTCTCCACTGCCAAGGCCAGCGTCAGGTCACGTTCTTTCAGCAAATGTCTGCGGGTGCCCTCATCAGTTATCCTAAAGTCATGTACTGGTAACATGGACTGTCTCACAAGCAACTGTCTGTATGTATTAGTTTCTCTCAATCACATACAAGCATTTCTTTAAAACAATGTTGTCGATTTTCAAAACAGAGTCCCCAAGACACACAACTTTTGCAAAACAGTAAATGCATTTCGAAAATGTAGTTGTCTTTTAAACACATAAAAACATTCATTAAAAATATATTGTACCGTCAAAATTGCAAAAACATTCATCAAAATAACACAACTGTACGCAAAAATATGAACCCATCTGTACTCATCTCTTGAGTGCAAGAGCAGACAAAACAGAAAGTTAGTCTCTTTTGAAAATCCCAGTAGATCCATAAATGTTCTTTGCAGTCACTAAATCATGATGATCAACTACCGAAAGGTGCAGAATTATGGGCAATTACTCTCCTTTTATGCATATTGCACCAAACTATTTCATACACATCAGATTTGATTCCTGATAACAAATGAAATAAAAAATTGCGTGCACGATTAATTTATCGGTATCATCACAATCCAATTCCATGTATTCAATACATCGGCTGGTTTTCTCATAGTTTTGTAGACTTTCCATTGGCGTACAGAAACACAATCCACAATAGAAATAAGGAAAGCTGGATCCAACGGGGGAACACTACTGATAGGAATGTATTGGCCTCAAGCTGGATCCAACGGGGGAACACTACTGATAGGAATGTATTGGCCTCAAGCTGGATCCAACGGGGAACACTACTGATAGGAATGTATTGGCCTCAAGCTGGATCCAACGGGGAACACTACTGATAGGAATGTATTGGCCTCAAGCTGGATCCAACGGGGGAACACTACTGATAGGAATGTATTGGCCTCAAGCTGGATCCAACGGGGGAACACTACTGATAGGAATGTATTGGCCTCAATCCACACCAAAACATTTGGATTTGGACTAAACTATTGAATGTTAGATAAATCATGTAAAACAATCTGGTTGATGGTTAGCCTGATATACATGATCTATTTCAAATGGAGAACATACAGCTAACTCAACAATAGGGAAACGATGTGTGAGTTTAGCTATTGTCTGCTTCAGATGTATATTGACAAAGGGCACTGATCTATCTTCTCCTCTACAGCCCTCTCTTCTCCTTTCCAGCCCTCTCTCCTTCTATCTTCTCCTCTCCAGCCCTCTCTCCTCCTATCTTCTCCTCTCCTCTGGTCCTATCTTCTCCTCTACAGCCCTCTCTTCTCCTCTCCTCTGGTCCTATCTTCTCCTCTCCAGCCCTCTCTCCTCCTATCTTCTCCTCTCCAGCCCTCTCTCCTCCTATCTTCTCCTCTCCAGCCCTCTCTTCTCCTATCTTCTCCTCTCCGGCCCTCTCTTCTCCTCTCCTCTGGTCCTATCTTCTCCTCTCCAGCCCTCTCTCCTCCTATCTTCTCCTCTCCAGCCCTCTCTTCTCCTCTCCTCTGGCCCTATCTTCTCCTCTACAGCCCTCTCTTCTCCTCTCGTCTGGTCCTATCTTCTCCTCTCCAGCCCTCTCTTCTCCTCTCCTCTGGTCCTATCTTCTCCTCTCCAGCCCTCTTTTATCCTCTCCTCTGGTCCCATCTTCTCCTCTCCAGCCCTCTCTTCTCCTCTCCTCTGGCCCTATCTTCTCCTCTACAGCCCTCTCTTCTCCTCTCCTCTGGTCCTATCTTCTCCTCTCCAGCCCTCTCTCCTCCTCTCCTCTGGTCCTATCTTCTCCTCTCCAGCCCTCTCTTCTCCACTCCTCTCCTCCTATCTTCTCCTCTCCAGCCCTCTCTTCTCCTCTCCTCTGGTCCTATCTTCTCCTCTCCAGCCCTCTCTTCTCCTCTCCTCTCCTCCTATCTTCTCCTCTCCAGCCCCCTCTTCTCCTCTCCTCTGGTCCTATCTTCTCCTCTCCAGCCCTCTCTCCTCCTATCTTCTCCTCTCCTCTGGCCCTATCTTCTCCTCTCCGGCCCTCTCTTCTCCTCTCCTCTGGTCCCATCTTCTCCTCTCCAGCCCTCTCTCCTCCTATCTTCTCCTCTCCAGCCCTCTCTTCTCCTCTCCTCTGGTCCTATCTTCTCCTCTCCAGCCCTCTCCCTCCTCTCCTCTGGTCCTATCTTCTCCTCTCCAGCCCTCTCTTCTCCTCTCCTCTGGTCCTATCTTCTCCTCTCCAGCCCTCTTTATCCTCTCCTCTGGTCCCATCTTCTCCTCTCCAGCCCTCTCTTCTCCTTTCCTCTGGTCCTATCTTCTCCTCTCCAGCCCTCTCTTCTCCTCTCCTCTGGTCCTATCTTCTCCTCTCCAGCCCTCTCTCCTCCTCTCCTCTGGTCCTATCTTCTCCTCTCCAGCCCTCTCTTCACCTCTCCTCTGGTCCTATCTTCTCCTCTCCAGCCCTTTCTTCTCCTCTCGTCTGGTCCTATCTTCTCCTCTCCAGCCCTCTCTTCTCCTCTCGTCTGGACCTATCTTCTCCTCTCCAGGCCTCTCTTCTCCTCTCGTCTGGTCCTATCTTCTCCTCTCCAGCCCTCTCTTCTCCTCTCGTCCTATCTTCTCCTCTCCAGCCCTCTCTTCTCCTCTCCTCTGGTCCTATCTTCTCCTCTCCAGCCCTCTTTTATCCTCTCCTCTGGTCCCATCTTCTCCTCTCCAGCCCTCTCTTCTCCTCTCCTCTGGTCCTATCTTCCCCTCTCCAGCCCTCTCTTCACCTCTCCTCTGGTCCTATCTTCTCCTCTCCAGCCCTTTCTTCTCCTCTCGTCTGGTCCTATCTTCTCCTCTCCAGCCCTCTCTTCTCCTCTCGTCCTATCTTCTCCTCTCCAGCCCTCTCTTCTCCTCTCCTCTGGTCCTATCTTCTCCTCTCCAGCCCTCTTTTATCCTCTCCTCTGGTCCCATCTTCTCCTCTCCAGCACTCTCTTCTCCTCTCCTCTGGTCCTATCTTCCCCTCTCCAGCCCTCTCTTCTCCTCTCCTCTGGTCCTATCTTCTCCTCTCCAGCCCTCTCTCCTCCTCCTATCTTCTCCTCTCCAGCCTTCTCTTCTCTTCTCCTCTCCTCTGGTCCTATCTTCTCCTCTCCAGTCATCTCCCCTCCCCTGCTCTCCAGCCATCTCTTCTCCTTTCCTATCCTCTCATCTCCTCTCCGGGCAATGACATATGTTCTGACTTGCCATTCTTCAATCAAAAGATCCAAAGGCTTTTTTGTGTTTATCATTGACACCGATAAAAATCTGGGGTGTGAACTACGTTTCTATTCAAGTGTTGATCGACATGGTAATGGCTCTATAGTATTGGAGAAAAGTTGAAAAAACTGACCCTCCGTTACATCATAACGTACAGCAAGCATAAAGCAACTATTTTTGTTTTATAATCTCTCTCCACCAGGTGTAGCACTTCTCTCATCGTTTAGAAACAAGAAATGGACAGTATCCCCCCTCTAAAACGCTGTTGACAAACTTTGCTGCCCTGTTTCCAGTTGTCCACATGGCTGGGTGTCACGCCCTGACCGTAGATTGCTTTGTATGTTTCTATTTTTGTTTGGGAATCATACTTAGGCAGCCTGTTTTTTCACCTTAGGTTGTGGGTAGTTGTTTTCTGTTGAGGGTTTGTTTCACCTGTTAGAACTGTTTCGGTTATTCCTTTTGTTATTTTGTATTTAGTGTTCAGTTTCAAATAAATAATATGAACAAGTACCACGCTGCACCTTGGTCCTCATCTTCTTCCTCTGAATGCCGTTACAGAACTACCCACCACCAAAGGACCAAGCAGCGTGGAGAAGAGAACCGTAGATACGAGGGAACACGGCTGGCAAGGAAGCCCGAGAGGCAGCCCCAATCATTTTTTGGGGGGAGGCACACGGGGAGTGTGGCAGAGTCAGGTTGGAGACCTGAGCCCACTCTCCGTGGCGATCATGGGACTGGTCAGGCCCCGGGCTATGGGGTGAAATTGGAGGTGAGCAAAGGAAGCGAAGCCGAGACTGTGAAGGAGTTGATGGGGAGATTGGAGGAGATAGCAATGAGAGAGCTGCTGTGTTGGTGCATGAGGCACGACATCCGCCCAACGGAGCGTGTCCGCGATTTGATGTCACATGAGTCAGCTCTCCATACTTGTCCTGAGGTGCGTGCTGGCCGTCTGGTGAAGACTGTGCCAGCCCCACGCACCAGGCCTCCTGTGCGCCTCCCTAGCCCTGCACGTCCTGTGCCAGCTCGGCGCCACAGCTCTCCAATACGTGCTCTGAGCCCGGTGCTTTACATTCCAGCTACCTGCATCTGCCGGGCTAGGTTTGAGGATCCAGCCAGGACGGAGGGTGCCAGCCCTGCTCTCCAGACCGCCAGTGCGTCTCCTCGGCCAGGATATCCTGCATCGGCTCTGCGCAATGTGTCTCCCGTGTGTCTGCACAGGCCAGTGCGTCATGTGCCTGCGCCCCGCCGGGCTAAAATCACCATCCAGCCAGGACGGGTTGTGCAGGCCCTCAGTTTGAGACCTCCAGTGCGCTTCCACGGCCCGGTCTATCCTGTGCCTCCTCCAAGGACCAGGCTGTCTCTCTGTCTCCTCCCTCCAGGTTCTCCCTCCAGTCCGGGTCTGTCAGAGTCTCCCTCCAGTCCGGAGCTGCCAGAGTCTCCCTCCAGTACGGAGCTGCCAGAGTCACAGCCCCTCAGTCCAGATGCGCCAGAGTCGCAGCCCCCCAATCCAGAGGCGCCAGAGTCGTAGCCCCTCAATCCAGAGGTGCCAGAGTCGCAGCCCCTCAATCCAGAGGCACCAGAGTCGCAGCCCCTCAGTCCGGAGTCGCAGCCCCTCAGTCCGGAGTCGCAGCCCTCAGTCCGGAGTCGCAGCCCCAGTCAGTCCGCCCCTCAGTCCGGAGTCGCAGCCCCAGTCAGTCCGGTCCGGAGTCGCAGCCCAGTCCGGAGTCAGTCCGGAGTCGCAGCCCCTCAGTCTGGAGTCGCAGCCCCTCAGTCCAGAGGCGCCCTTCAGTCCAGGGCATCTACGAGGGCCTTCAGTCCGGGCTCGGCGGTGAGGGTCCCCGCTCTAGAGGCATTACTTAAGTGGGCCGAGCCAAAGGCGGAGCGGAGTCCACATCCCTCACCAGAGCCGCCACCGCGGAGTAATGCCCACCCAGACCCTCCCCTATAGGTTCAGGTTTTGCGGCCGGAGTCCGCACCTTTGGGAAAGGGGGGTCGGGTACTGTCACGCCCTGACCATAGATTGCTTTGTATGTTTCTATTTTTGTTTGGCCAGGGTGTGATTTGGGTGGGCATTCTATGTTTTATGTCTAGGTTTTTGTATTTCTATGTTTCGGCCGGGTATGGTTCTCAATCAGGGACAGCTGTCTTTCGTTGTCTCTGATTGGGAATCATACTTAGGCAGCCTGTTTTGCCACCTTAGGTTGTGGGTAGTTGTTTTCTGTTGAGGGTTTGTTTCACCTGTTAGAACTGTTTCGGTTATTCCTTTTGTTATTTTGTATTTAGTGTTCAGTTTCGAATAAATAATATGAAGACATACCACGCTGCACCTTGGTCCTCACCTTCTTCCTCTGAATGCCGTTACACTGGGAGAATCTATTCAAGTAAGTCAATACATTTCGAAAATGTTTAAAAAACAATGTATTATTAGCTAACTAGCTACAGTGCAGACTAACTCAAATGAGCTGCTAAATGAGCTAGCTAGTTGACTAGCTTGCTATCTAGCCAACTTCACATACTGTATAGATAGCTAAGTGAATTAAATATCACCAGCTACCTAACTTCATATTAGCTAGCTATCTTGATGTATTTATCACTGTAAAAAACAAACTCCAAATGCATTTGTAGGTACCTAGCTAACAGCCATGGAGGAGGGTGAAAGGATAGCAGCCCCAACTGTCAGTAAGAGAGGAGGCTATTCTGGATAGGGCAGGTACTTGTGTAGTTCCAGTCCCTAGAAGTGAGAACGGTGATAATAGTAACATAATATTCAGTGTAGTGTATTTTGACTATAATGAAGTCTGTTTCTTGCGAGGTTAATATTATAATATTTATAATGCATGTATTTATAACACTTGAATAATGAACTTCCTTCAATAAAGCATTTTGCATTCTCTACTGGTTGAAATGATGTCTAATTTGATGAAATACTACAGCTATCCTGTGTTTATCAGATCAATGCAGATGAAGGGCATTAGATGTTGAGATGAACCACTTTTAGACTATTTACAGTACATGACGCATAGGAAGTGGAGTGTACTGTTTTAAAAATTCTATTTCAGCCTTTAACTAGTTAAATCCTGTTTCTAGTCCATTAGTTACAATATGTAACCATTGATGTCCCAGGACCAAGATTGGTAAACACTGTTGAAGTGTATAATTGTAATACATACATGCAGACACATCATCATTCAAAGACTGGAATATGATACTCCTGATATTGTTTATGACTGAAAAATAATCTCAAACACATTCATACCTGAACTGCACCTTTATTTGCCAAGATAGAGTACATGATCAGTGAATATTTGCACCGAGCTGTCTGGCTAAACTACTGGCACACAGCTCAGACACCCATGCATACCCCACAAGACATGCCACAAGAGGTCTCTTCACAGTCCAAGTCCAGAACAGACTATGGGAGGCACACAGTACTACATAGAGCCTTGACTACATGGAACTCTAGATTTAAAAAACAGATTAAAAAAAACACCTTATGGAACAGCGGGGACTGTGAAGCAACACGAACATTGGCACAGACACATGCATAAGTGTGGGTGGGTATCATTTGTGGAACGTTCCAACAGGAATCTGTTCCAAAAACTTTGTGAAGCACAAGGTTGCCAACAAACAATGCAATACAAAGTAGCAAGATCAACATTTTTCGGAATAAACGTGGTGAGTGAAAAACTTGATTAAATAGTCCACTATTTACACCGGTATCTTATTCTGCCACTATACAACATTGTATGTGTTGTTTGTTGGCAACCTTGTTATTTATGAAGTTTTTGGAACAGATTCCTGTTGGAACATTCCAGAAATTATACCCACCCTGGTAGTGGTGGAGTAGGGGCCTGAGGGCACACAGTGTGTTGTAGATATGTGGTAGTGGTGGAGTAGGGGCCTGAGGGCACACAGTGTGTTGTGAAATCTGTGAATGTGTTGTAATGTTTTAAAATTGTATAAACTGCCTTAATTTTGCTGGACCCCAAGAAGAGTAACTGCTGCATTGGCAAACAACCAGAATTGCAATTTCATACTCAACCCATACTCACAACACCCATAAATTGCTAAATTGCTAAAGCCCCCCCTAAAATAGGCCTAGTGACGTCCCTGAAAAGGACAATGACCCAACACACCTCCAGGCTGTGTAAGGGCTATTTGACCAAGAAGGAGAGTGATGGAGGGCTGCATCAGATGACCTGGCCTCCACAATTCCTCGACCTCAACCAAATTGGGATGGTTTGGGATGAGTTGAACTGCAGAGTGAAGGAAATGCAGCCAACAAGTGCTCAGCATATGTGGGAACTCCATCAGGACTGTTTGAAAAGCATTCCAGGTGAAGCTGGTTGAGAGAATGCCAAGAGTGTGCAAAGCTGTCATCAAGGCAAAGGGTGGCTATTTGAAGAATCTCAAATTCAAATTTGTTTAACACTTTTGGTTACTACATGATTCCATATGTGTTATTTATTAGTTCTGATGTCTTCACTATTATTCTACAATGTAGAAAATAGTAAAAATAAAGAAATACCCTTGAATGAGTAGGTGTTCTAAAACTTTTGACCGGTAGTGTCAATGTAAAAAAAATATATATTAATTTGGAAAAATTATTTTGGAGGTTTAGAAAGGAAGGATATAAACCTAAACTTTTTGGGGGTTTGAACCGGTTCAGAACTTTATTTTGCTGGTTGGCACAGTGAAACTGAACAGACCAAATAATGCTTCTGTTCAGAACAAAACGATTGCAAAGTCATTTGGGTTCCCTGCTTCTCACATGGCCCCTCAGCTCTGGAAAACACTGCCTGCACATGTCAAGGAGGCAGCTGACATTTCATTGTTTAAAACACAACTAAAGACCTACCTATTCAAGCTAGCTTTTAATGTTAGATCGGTTAATCTGTTTCAAGTCTATATGTTCTATTAGTAGGTAATGGTTGGTATTGTGATTGTTCCTTCTACTTTTTGATGTATTGTTGATGAATTTAGTTTGTTTTCTACCTCATAGCCAGTGAGTCTGGGAAATGTGCTTTACAAATTAAATATTGTTATTAATCCAGACATTGTCATAACAGCAGGTCTTTAGAGTGTTGAAGTACAGCAGGCTAGAGGTTTACAGAGAGCCTAGTTTATATACGGTTAGGGTTAGCTAGTTTATATACGGTTAGGGTTAGCTAGTTTATATACGGTTAGTGTTAGCTAGTTTATATACGGTTAGGGTTAGTTAGTTTATACACGGTTAGGGTTAGCTAGTTTATATACGGTTAGGGTTAGCTAGTTTATATACGGTTAGTGTTAGCTAGTTTATATACGGTTAGGGTTAGCTAGTTTATATATGGTTAGGGTTAGCTAGTTTATATACGGTTAGGGTTAGCTAGTTTATACACGGTTAGGGTTAGCTAGTTTATATACGGTTAGGGTTAGCTAGTTTATATACGGTTAGGGTTAGCTAGTTTATATACGGTTAGGGTTAGCTAGTTTATATACGGGGTTTGCTAGTTTATATACGGTAAGGGTTTGCTAGTTTATATACGGTTAGGGTTAGCTAGTTTATATACGGTTAGGGTTAGCTAGTTTATATACGGTTAGGGTTAGCTAGTTTATATTTGACTGTGTACTTTTCCTGTTGGGTACTCTTTGGCGTCATGCTTCAGTGTATGTTTTCCATAGCTCAGCTTTTCCTACCCAAACACTCCCCTTCACCCGAGACACTACTGGACTGTTGGAGCAAGGAACACAAGCATTTCGTTACACGCACAATAATATCTGCTAAATATGTTTGTGACCAATAACATTTTATTTTATTTGACCCTCTACCCTAACCCTTCCCTAACCACCCTCCCCTCCACCCTAACTCTCCTCCACCCTAAACCTCACCTTCCATTCCCTCTACCGTAACCCTCCCCACCCTATCCCTCCACCCTAACCCTCACCTTCCATTCTCTCCACCCTTCCCTCCATTTGTATACGACATGTTTACGATATGTGGTGATGTTGATATGCTGGAAGAGCTTTGACAGCTCCTAGCCCTGCCTCTTCTTTCCCTACCCTAGTGTACTGCATAGGGCTCTAGTCCAGTCTAGTGTACTGCATAGGACTCTAGTCCAGTCTAGTGTACTGCATAGGACTCTAGTCCAGTCTAGTGTACTGCATAGGGCTCTAGTCCAGCTCTCAGCCCTGCCTCTTCTTTCCCTACCCTCATGGTTTGACTTTCCAACACCATACCTCCTGTCGTTGCTTATTTATCATTTCAGCTATATTGCTATAGCTTGTTGCCTGAGGCTGGGGAGGGACAGAGATCAGGCTGGGGAGGTGTCAGAGGGAACATGCCTCTAAGGTGGATCAGTGTCATGTGGGTGATCATCCAGGTATGATACATGAGGTAAACATTAAGTTCTGTGCACATGGGGCTGTCTTTTAGCACGCATCATACTGGTGTAGATGGTTTTGTTTCACCGCTATCCTTTGTACCAAATTACTATACTGAACAAAAATTAAAACGCAACTTGTAAATTGTTGGTCTCATGTTTCAGGAGCTGAAATAAAATATACCAGAAATGTCCCATATGCACAAAAAGCTTATTTCTCTCATTTTGTGAACAAATATATGTACCTCCCTTTGCCAATATAATCCATCTGCCTGACAGGTGTGGTATATCAAGAAGCTGATTAAACAGCATGATCAGTACACAGGTGCACCTTGTGCTGGGGAAAATACAAGGCCACTCTGAAATGTGCAGTTTTGTCACACAACACAATGCCACAGATGTCTCAAGTTCTGAGGGAGCGTGTGCATCTGCAGGAATGTCCACCAGAGCTGAATGTTCATTTCTCTACCACAAGCCACCACCAACGTTGTTTTAGAATAATTTGGCAGTAGGTCCAACCGGCCTCGCAACCGCAGGCTACATGTAACCACGCCAGCCCAGGACCTCCACATCTGGCTTCTTCGCCTGCGGTATCGTCAGAGACCAGCCACCCGGACAGCTGATGATACTGGGTTTGCACAACCGAAGAAATTCTGCACAAACTGTCAAACTGTCTCGGGGAAGCTCATCTGCGTACTCGTCGTCTGCACCAGGGTCTTGACCTGACAGCTGTTTGGCGTTATAACCGACTTAAGTGGGCAAATGCTCACCTTTGATGGCCACTGGCACGCTGGTGAAGTGTGATCTCCAAGGATGAATCCCGGTTTCAACTGTACTGGGCAAATTGCAGACAGCGTGTACGGCGTTGTGTGGGTGAGCGGTTTTCTGATGTCAACGTTGTGAACATGGTGGCGGTGGGGTTATGGTATGGGCAGGTATGCTAAGACAACGAACACAACTGCATTTTATCTATGGCAATTCGACTGCGCAGAGATACCGTGACGAGATCCTGAGGCCCATTGTCGTGCCATTCATCCTCCTCCATCACCTCATGTTTCAGCATGATAATGCACGCCACGTGTCGCAAGGATCTGTACACAATTCCTAGAAGCTGAAAATGTCCAGTTATTACGTGGCTTGCATACTCACCAGAAATGTCACCCATTGAGCATGTTTGGGATGCTCTGGGTCGACGTGAACGACAGAATGTTCCAGTTTCTGCCAATATCCAGCAACTTCGCACAGCCATTGAACAGGAGTGGGACAACATTCCACAGACCAGAATCAATCAACTATGAGAAGGAAATGTCTCGCTGCATGAGGCAAATGGTGGTCACACCAGATAATGACTGATTTTCTATTCCACGCCCCTACCTTTTTATTTAAGGGGACCAACAGATGCATGTCTGTATTCCCAGTCATGTGAAATCCATAGATTAGGGCTTAAATGAATTTATTTCAATTGACTGATTTCCTTATGAACTGTAGCTGAGTAAAATTTTCGAAATTGTTGCATTTATATTTTTTGTAAAGTATATAACGTTCACTGCTGCTGCTTACCTGCAGTCTAACACTAACCAACCAGTCTAGGATTCCTTTGTAGTGCAGTTGGTAGAGCATGGTGCTTGTAAATGCCAGAGTAAGGAGTTTGATTCCCAGGTCCACATTCATAATATTTCTGCACGCATGTGTATTTGGATAAAAGCTTCTGCCAAATGTCTTATTATATGAACATTTGTTGTCATTTTATGTGAGTGTGAAAGCACAGAGTTATTTATGTAGAGGTCATGACAGGGACCGACTGATGTTCTTTCAGCCCCGCCTCTTCGCTAGTTGAGGGCATGCGCAGTAGCTATGGCACTCTTCTCGGGGCATGCGCAGTAGCTATGTTCCTCTTCTCGGGGCATGCGCAGTAGCTATGTCCCTCTTCCCGTCGTCAGAGAGAGACCAGCTGGGGCCAAGCGAGAGGACGATGAGGAAAAACTACACTAACTAGAAACCATCGAGATGGATTCAAACACGTTTCTGTGTGCTAAGAGGATGTTTATCCAGTGATGGGTGTCTGACTGAATTGTCCAACAACAAACCAGAGTCTCGGAGAGAAGACTCATCGTCTGGTGATGCCATCGATGGAGGTGATCTCTTACCACACAGCTTTTGACGCTGAATTTGGCACTAACGTTATAATATCCACTTCAAATAATTTATTCCAGTGAGATATTCATAATATATTTAAGATATGATTTGGGTGTTGTTAACAAACGTTTCTATAAGCGTCTCTTTGTAGTTTACATTTCAGCTAGCTATAAAACATAGCTAAGTTAGCTTGGTTGTTGTTCTGGACATGTCTGAGCTAATATTTAGTAATTCACTTCATTATCGACAGTTTATCAGACGTGAAGTGCTCGACTACTGAAAACAGAAAATAACATCGACGTCCTTGCTTTGTTGTGATTTATTGTGGGACTGTCACCTTGCTTACATTAGCCATCGTTGGCTAACTATTAGGTAACTATTAGCTAGCTAACCTCTGACTACATTAACGTTATTTATGCCTGGCTATAACAACCATCTGGCATTTAGTAGCTACACAGCTAGTCACTTCTTTGCCCTGTTACTGGCTTCGTGTTGTTCACAAGATGCATCAACAGGACTTTTCAATAGATTCCTCTGGGTCTAGGAAGATGTCTTTCCACAATAGAAGAGGCAGTAACACCACCGGTAGTGGCGGTGCATCTGGGTCTGCTGCAGGTAGCAGTAATGTAATTCCCACTGATGATTATCAGTCAACTAGCCAGGCTGGGTCCTCCTCCCCTGAGCCGCACCACCACCCCCTGAGCCTTAACCTCCCCCAGTCCGGGTCTCAGGTGAAAAAAAAGAGTGGCTTCCAGATAACTAGCGTGACCCCGGCCCAGGTCTCTGTTAGCACCAACAACAGCATAGCGGACGACACAGAGAGTTATGATGACATGGATGAATCCCACACAGAGGACCTGTCCTCTTCTGAAATGCAGGAAGTGTCCGTACCTCGGGACACCGGCGTCCCTGAGAGGAGCTCCTCGGACGAGACCCTGAACAGCCCCCATGGGGTGGAGACCCCAGGCGCAGTGTCCCCTAACGAACCCCTGAATCCTCACTCCCTACCCCAGGACCCTCTGTGCGAACCCCTGCAGCCTCAGGGCCCTCCACACCCTGGTAACATGGTGAATGGGACTGTGCATCATCTGCAAGAGAATGTGGTGCCAGCAGCCTTTACTGTCTCAGTGGCAGGGGGGAGTTCCTCTGAAATGGCTGGGCCCAACCAGACCCAGATGGGGCATGGTATGGTGGAGAATACCACTGCCCAGTTCTCTGTTACCATCACTGCTGCGCCAGGCATGGATGTGTCATCCATAGTCAGTGATAGTGGTGCCCCTCCCTCTGCGGGCCCAATAATCTTTGACAGTAGTGGAGGCCGGCAAGTGACATCCAGTGGAGTAGGGGCTCTCCCTGGAGTCACAGGGCCCACCAATAGCACTCAGATTGGGATGTCAGTAGCAGTGGCACAGCCTGTGACCTCCAGCACCCAGACACAACAGACTCAGACCCAAGCCACTCCGGGGTCTCGCTTCAGAGTGGTGAAGCTGGACTCTAACTCAGAGCCGTTCCGCAAGGGAAGATGGATGTGTACAGAGTACTATGAGAAGGAGGTTCTACCTGCTGCGCCCACTTCTGACCCAGCCCCTGCACCCAGCGCTGGCGGCCCAGAGAGCCAAGCAGGGAATGGAACTGTGGTGGCCAGTGTTGTCCAATACGGAGGCATAGAGATGGGAGCAGTGGCACCCCAGACCTCGCAGCCATACCAGCACCAGGACTACACCAGTCCTGAGACTGTCCAGAATTCTCTGCAAGCCCACATGGTCCCTCAGGACCCTAACCCTCTCCTGTTGCAGCAGACCAGCATGGTCCCCCATGGTACTCTACCAGCAGCCCCCAGGTGAATGCCCAGGGCGCTCGGAGTCAGGCCATGCCCCAGCAGATGCCCTATGATATGGAGCATGCCCAGACAGGCTACCCCACGCCCCAGTTCCCAGCGGGGCTAGTGTGCCAGACAGGCAGCCGGCCTCCAGACTTCATCCAGCCTACGGCTCCTCTCCAGTCCCAGGTCCTCCCCCCACACCCTGGCTCTCTTGGGGTGTCCATGCCTGGCCCGGCCGCTGTCCCTCAACCCCTTCAGAGTCAGCTCCAGAACCTCCCAGCTCAGCAGCTGCACCCTCACCCCCAGCACCCCTCCGCCCCTTTCGTGACCACACTCCGTGCTGACCTCCAGCCCCTCCTGACTCACGGGGTTCCCCTCAGCCACACCAGCCTGGCCCAAAGCGGGGCTCTGTATGGGGGAAGCATCCCCACCCTAACGGCATCCCAGCTGGAGGATGCCCAAAGGCTGCTGTTCCAACACCAGTCCCTGCTGACGCTGCCCCGGCTGGGGGCTGCAGGAGGGGGCCGCTCCATGGAGAGCATGGGGATGGCTGGAGATGCCAGTGCCTTAGTGGCCGCTGCTGCAAGCCTGAGGACACAGTCTGCAGATGGAGAGGAGGACAGGTAAGGATGGATGGCCTCTGTGTTGGAATTAGAACTGTTGAAGATAGCTGAGGCTATATGACATCAGACTGCTTTAAAGGTCCAATGTAGCTGTTTTTCAGTATGACATCATAGACTGCTTTAAAGGTCTAATGCAACCGTTTCTGGGTAACAATTAAGTAGTCCTACCTTACTGTGATAGTTTTACATTTAAAATGCTATAAAAGAAACAAATAGCTTCTTAGCAAAAGTTTCTGCAATTTCTCAAGCAAGAATTTTGCCAGGACTGACTGGTCTGAGTGGGGAGGGGAAGACAACTGAGAACTAGCTGTTATTGGTAGAGAGGTTTGGAACTCTTTCTTATTATTCTAATATACTAATATACTATATTATACACTAGGCAGGCCAAAACTCCATCCAAAACAGGCTGAAATTTCAGGTGGTCTTTTCAAACAGCTCTTACACTAAAAGGGCATTATCATAATTTTCACAATTTCATAGTATTATTCCAACCTCCTATATCTCACACACACACACACACACACACACGCAGTCAAAAGTTTGGACACCTCATTCCAGAGTTTTTCTTTATTTTTTACTATTGCAGAATAATAGTGAAGACATCAAAACTATGAAATAACACACATAATCATGTAGTAACCAAAAAAGTGTTCAACAAATCAAAATATATTTTAGATTCTTCAAAGTAGCCACCCTTTGCCTTGATGACAGCTTTGCACACTCTTGGCATTCTCTCAACCAGCTTCATGAAGTAGTCACTTGGAATGTGTTTCAATTAACCGGTGTGCCTTGTTAAAAGTTAATTTGTGGATTTTTTTTTCCTTCTTAATGCATTTGATCCATTGACAGTGGCTGCATATCAACTGCAATCATTTCTGGAATCAGTACTGTGATTTTCTCACTCCGTCCCTTATTCCGCTGCTGCGACCAACCGGTTGGGTCTCATGGTGTTTCAGATGGTTCAGCATTGCCTTTGTACTGCCACTGTAGCTTAATTCCACCTCACAAAATTAGTATTTATTTCACCACCTTCTCATTGAACTCGTATTGCCATACAGGACTGGGCTGCTGTCTCTTCCCTGTCTCACTCTCTGACATTTTTCCAACTGTTAACAATGATGATGTGCAGAGTGCTTTATATCCATGCCAAATCATTTGAAAGATGCATATCTCCTAACGTTACAGCATTGTTGCGTGAGGTGTTTGTAATAATAATGTTTGGGACCTGTTAGTGGTAGTGTTGTGATTTAAAATGTTGTTAAAAAAAAACTTTTCGGTTAGGGATTTTTTTCTAAACATTAGTGATCCCAATGTTATTTAAATGTTTACACTACTATTTTGTCTTTCTAATGTGTCAAGTAATTATCTTTTTTGTTTTCTCAAGATTTGGTTGGGTCTAATTGTGTTGCTGTTAGGGTTGTACGTTTTGGGGAATATTCAGAGGTGGAAACTTTCCGTGGGAAGATATGGGAAATCATATTAATACCATTTCAATGTAGATGTTTTTTGCATTGGATATATTTACCATATCATATGGAGACAAACAAACTTATTACCTTATCATAAGTAGACATAATTGCAAATTATTAAATCTTTCCAATAAAAAAAAACAAAAAAACGATTTAGTTATGAATTGAACTTTAATTAAATTAGTTGACTCTTCACACGGGATGATTTCACTGAATAACAAAAGAAAGGGAATATTGAATGATCCATCACATCTCCCAAAAACGTTTTCAACATACATCTGTAAAATGATAGTCTAGGAACTAAAGCTTTGGTTGTCTTCCTCTCAGGCTTCCATGTCTTCTCCCTGGACCTCCAGACTCTGAGGCCTCATCTTCACTGTCACTTTCCAACCTTGTTGAGGATGGCTAGTTGTCAGGCTCTAATAGCATGAAATTTGCCCGGCTGGCCACCAAGTTTTCAACCCTTGTATTGATCAGCCTGTTGCGTGCTTTGATGTGTGTGTTCCCAAACAAGGACCAGTTGCGCTCTGAGGCGGCTGATGTTGGTGGGATTTGGAGGATGATGGAGGCAACAGGGGAAAGAGCCTCAGATCCACAAAGTCCCTTCCACCATGTGGCTGATGAGATATGTTGGCACAACTGCCATATTGCATCTCCATCCCAAATTCCTTGCTTGGTTGTGTACTTTGCCAGACTGCCAAGAACCTTGCCCTCATCCAGGCCAAGGTGGCGAGACACGGTAGTGATGACGCCATAGGCATTGTTGATCTCTGCACCAGACAGGATGCTCTTGTCAGCATACTTGGGGTCCAACACACCTAACCATTTATTTTGCTCTCTTGCAGAGTGTTTCCATTGTTTTTAGTGTCATGATGTCCTTGAGGAGCAGATTCAATGCATGAGCAGCACAGCCAATGGGTGTGATGTGAGGGTTGGACTCCTCCACTTTGGACCAAGCAGCCTTCATGTTCGCAGCATTGTCTGTCACCAGTGCTAATACCTTCTGTGGTCCAAAGTCATTGATGACTGCCTTCAGCTCATCTGCAATGTAGAGACCGGTGTGTCTGTTGTCCCATGTGTCTGTGCTCTTGTAGAATACTGGTTGAGGGGTGGAGATTTTTTATTTATATTTATTTATTTTACCTTTATTTAACCAGGTAGGCAAGTTGAGAACAAGTTCTCATTTACAATTGCGACCTGGCCAAGATAAAGCAAAGCAGTTCGACAGATACAACGACACAGAGTTACACATGGAGTAAAACAAACATACAGTCAATAATACAGTATAAACAAGTCTATATACAATGTGAGAAGGGAGGTAAAGGCAGAAAAGGCCATGGTGGCAAAGTAAATACAATATAGCAAGTAAAACACTGGAATGGTAGTTTTGCAATGGAAGAATGTGCAAAGTAGAAATAAAAATAATGGGGTGCAAAGGAGCAAAATAAATAAATAAATAAAAATTAAATACAGTTGGGAAAGAGGTAGTTGTTTGGGCTAAATTATAGGTGGGCTATGTACAGGTGCAGTAATCTGTGAGCTGCTCTGACAGTTGGTGCTTAAAGCTAGTGAGGGAGATAAGTGTTTCCAGTTTCAGAGATTTTTGTAGTTCGTTCCAGTCATTGGCAGCAGAGAACTGGAAGGAGAGGCGGCCAAAGAAAGAATTGGTTTTGGGGGTGACTAGAGAGATATACCTGCTGGAGCGTGTGCTACAGGTGGGAGATGCTATGGTGACCAGCCAGCTGAGATAAGGGGGACTTTACCTAGCAGGGTCTTGTAGATGACATGGAGCCAGTGGGTTTGGTGACGAGTATGAAGCGAGGGCCAGCCAACGAGAGCGTACAGGTCGCAATGGTGGGTAGTATATGGGGCTTTGGTGACAAAACGGATTGCACTGTGATAGATTGCATCCAATTTGTTGAGTAGGGTATGGGAGGCTATTTTGTAAATGACATCGCCAAAGTCGAGGATTGGTAGGATGGTCAGTTTTACAAGGGTATGTTTGGCAGCATGAGTGAAGGATGCTTTGTTGCGAAATAGGAAGCCGATTCTAGATTTAACTTTGGATTGGAGATGTTTGATATGGGTCTGGAAGGAGAGTTTACAGTCTAACCAGACACCTAAGTATTTGTAGTTGTCCACGTATTCTAAGTCAGAGCCGTCCAGAGTAGTGATGTTGGACAGTCGGTTAGGTGCAGGTAGCGATCGGTTGAAGAGCATGCATTTAGTTTTACTTGTATTTAAGAGCAATTGGAGGCCACGGAAGGAGAGTTGTATGGCATTGAAGCTTGCCTGGAGGGTTGTTAACACAGTGTCCAAAGAAGGGCCGGAAGTATACAGAATGGTGTCGTCTGCGTAGAGGTGGATCAGAGACTCACCAGCAGCAAGAGTGACCTCATTGATGTATACAGAGAAGAGAGTCGGTCCAAGAATTGAACCCTGTGGCACCCCCATAGAGACTGCCAGAGGTCCGGACAGCAGACCCTCCGATTTGACACACTGAACTCTATCAGAGAAGTAGTTGGTGAACCAGGCGAGGCAATCATTTGAGAAACCAAGGCTGTTGAGTCTGCCGATGAGGATGTGGTGATTGACAGAGTCGAAAGCCTTGGCCAGATCAATGAATACGGCTGCACAGTAATGTTTCTTATCGATGGCGGTTACGATATCGTTTAGGACCTTGAGTGTGGCTGAGGTGCACCCATGACCAGCTCTGAAACCAGATTGCATAGCAGAGAAGGTATGGTGAGATTCGAAATGGTCGGTAATCTGTTTGTTGACTTGGCTTTCGAAGACCTTAGAAAGGCACGGTAGGATAGATATAGGTCTGTAGCAGTTTGGGTCAAGAGTGTCCCCCCCTTTAAAGAGGGGGATGACCGCAGCTGCTTTCCAATCTTTGGGAATCTCAGACAACAAGAAGGAGAGGTTGAACAGGCTAGTAATAGGGGTGGCAACAATTTTGGCAGATAATTTTAGAAAGAAAGGGTCCAGATTGTCTAGCCCGGCTGATTTGTAGGGGTCCAGATTTTGCAGCTCTTTCAGAACATCAGCTGAATGGATTTGGGAGAAGGAGAAATGGGGAAGGCTTGGGCGAGTTGCTGTTGGGGGTGCAGTGCTGTTGACCGGTGTAGGAGTAGCCAGGTGGAAAGCATGGCCAGCCGTAGAAAAATGCTTATTGAAATTCTCAATTATGGTGGATTTATCAGTGGTGACAGTGTTTCCTATCTTCAGTGCAGTGGGCAGCTGGGAGGAGGTGTTCTTATTCTCCATGGACTTTACAGTGTCCCAGAACTTTTTTGAGTTAGTGTTGCAGGAAGCAAATTTCTGCTTGAAAAAGCTAGCCTTGGCTTTTCTAACTGCCTGTGTATAATGGTTTCTAGCTTCCCTGAACAGCTGCATATCACGGGGCTGTTCGATGCTAATGCAGAACGCCATAGGATGTTTTTGTGTTGGTTAAGGGCAGTCAGGTCTGGGGAGAACCAAGGGCTATATCTGTTCCTGGTTCTAAATTTCTTGAATGGGGCATGTTTATTTAAGATGGTTAGGAAGGCATTTAAAAAAAATATCCAGGCATCCTCTACTGACTGGATGAGATCAATATCCTTCCAGGATACCCCGGCCAGGTCGATTAGAAAGGCCTGCTCGCAGAAGTGTTTCAGGGAGCGTTTTACAGTGATGAGTGGAGGTCGTTTGACCGCTGACCCATTACAGATGCAGGCAATGAGGCAGTGATCGCTGAGATCTTGGTTGAAGACAGCAGAGGTGTATTTAGAGGGGAAGTTGGTTAGGATATCTATGAGGGTGCCCGTGTTTAAGGCTTTGGGGAGGTACCTGGTAGGTTCATTGATAATTTGTGTGAGATTGAGGGCATCAAGTTTAGATTGTAGGATGGCTGGGGTGTTAAGCATGTTCCAGTTTAGGTCGCCTAGCAACACGAACTCTGAAGATAGATGGGGGGCAATCAGTTCACATATGGTGTCCAGAGCACAGCTGGGGGCAGAGGGTGGTCTATAGCAGGCGGCAACGGTGAGAGACTTGTTTTTAGAGAGGTGGATTTTTAAAAGTAGAAGTTCAAATTGTTTGGGTACAGACCTGGATAGTAGGACAGAACTCTGCAGGCTATCTTTGCAGTACATTGCAACACCGCCCCCTTTGGCAGTTCTATCTTGTCTGAAAATGTTGTAGTTTGGAATTAAAATTTCTGAATTTTTGGTGGTCTTCCTAAGCCAGGATTCAGACACAGCTAGAACATCCGGGTTGGCAGAGTGTGCTAAAGCAGTGAATAGAACAAACTTAGGGAGGAGGCTTCTAATGTTAACATGCATGAAACCAAGGCTATTACGGTTACAGAAGTCGTCAAAAGAGAGCGCCTGGGGAATAGGAGTGGAGCTAGGCACTGCAGGGCCTGGATTCACCTCTACATCGCCAGAGGAACATAGGAGGAGTAGAATAAGGGTACTGCTAAAAGCTATGAGAATTGGTCGTCTAGAACGTCTGGAACAGAGAGTAAAAGGAGGTTTCTGGGGGCGGTAAAATAGCATCAAGGTATAATGTACAGACAAAGGTATGGTAGTATGTGAATACAGTGGAGGTAAACCTAGGTATTGAGTGATGAAGAGAGAGATATTGTCTCTAGAAACATCATTGAAACCAGGAGATGTCATTGCATGTGTGGGTGGTGGAACTAATAGGTTGGATAAGGTATAGTGAGCAGGACTAGAGGCTCTACAGTGAAATAAGCCAATAAACACTAACCAGAACAGCAATGGACAAGACATATTGACATTAAGGAGAGGCATGCTTAGTCGAGTGATCAAAAGGGTCCAGTGAGTGTAGAGGTTGGTTGGGGGTCACGGCGATTTAGACAGCTAGCCAGGCCATCGGTAGCAAGCTAGCATAGGATGGAGGTCTGTTGTTAGCCACCTCTTGCGTTCCGTCAGTAGATTAGTGGGGTTCCGTGTGGTAGAGGGGATTAATCCAAATCACACAACAACAACAAAAATAAAAACAATAGATATAGTTATAGAGGCCCAAGAAGAAAACATAATAATAATAAAAATAAATAAATTGTCCGATTTGTCTATTCAGATAGCAGCCGGTAAGACAGCTAACGGTTAGCAGGCTGCAGATGGGCGTTCAGGTAACGTCGCGACGGAGGAGCCAGCCGGATCTCCTTCAGGTAGATAACGTCGGCAGTCCAGTTGTGAAGGCCCGGTGGGGCTCCGCGTAGGCAGTAAAACGGGTCCGGATAGGTGACTGCAGCCCAGGAGTGATTGATGGAACTCAGGAGTGATTGACGGAGCTGGCTAGCTCCGGAATAATTGATGTTTGCTCCGGAATCGACGAAGGCCGATAGTCACACGGATAGCAGCTAGCTAGCTGTGAGATCCGGGTATGAATGTCCAGAGAGCAGTCGAAATCCAGGGACATGGAGAGAAAAATTGGTCCGGTATGTTCCGTTCCGAGCCGCGCTGCGCCGTACAGAACTGGCGATAGATTTTCGAGCTAAAGTATAGCTGATGACCACAAACCGTGGTTAGCTGAATACTAACGATTTGCCAGTAAAGAAGCTAACTAGCTTCTGAACTAGCTTCTGATTAGCTTCTGGCTAGTTTCAGGCTAGCTTCTTGGAGTTTCTGGCTAGCTTCTTGGAGGATTACAGATTTGAGGTAAATCATACTTTTTTATAAATATAAATTGGTGAGGCGGGTTGCAGGAGAGTGTTTTGAAGATGAGTTGATGGAAAATAAAAATAAAATGTATATAAAAAGTTGTAAATATACATATATATACAGGACACGACAAGACGAGGACAAAAGACGTCTGAACTGCTATGCCACCATGGCTGGTCAGATGATGTAGTTACATTTTTCCTTGCCCACGAACATTCGACCACCCATTAGAGATGATTGCAATAGTCTGCTTTCTCTATGATTTGCTTGACCTTCACTTGAACTCTGTTGACCTCTTCATCCAGCAAATGAGTAGATAATGCATGTCTGGTCTCTTCCAATACACATTGCCTGTGAGCACCAGAGGTGAACCAGTTGCATACACAGCTCGAGCAAGACATCCATCAGCATTTTTCTGACTATGTTCCACCATTGAATCAAAAAAACTTCTGATTCCAGGAAGACTGTGAGCTGTTGCTATCGATAAGGTGTGTCATTCATCATGTTCACTTCGACTAGAAGTAGAGGGACTTTTGTCAGAGGTTGCTTGTTGTGAGTGCTGAGGGAACTTTATGCACTTGGCCAGATGATTCTGCACCTTTGTTGCATTCTTCACATGATTTGGCACAGTATTTGCAAATGTACACAGCTTTTCCTTCTACAGTAGCTGCAGTGAAATGTTCCTGTAAAGATTAGAAGAAAGAAATGGTTGTTCCATGTACAGATAAATAGTTAAGCAGTTAGATTAAACAACTCCTTTGTAAGAAACAATTTTAAAAAATGAAACATGTATGGAAACAGGTGAACTAACACTCCTCAGTTAGCAGGCTCAAGCAAGCTAAAACCCAGATGGTAGCGAAAACTAACGAGCAGAAACTGTTAACAATGCCAACGGCGGCAGTGTTGCGGTTTATATTCAGAACCAGCTTCCTGTAAAGCTTAGAAACGATCTAATGTTAAATACTGTTGAAGTAATATGGCTACAGGTTCATCTGCCTCACCTAAAGCCCATTCTTGTGGGAAGCTGCTATAGACCACCAAGTGCTAACAGTCAGTATCTGGATAATATGTGTGAAATGCTTGACAATGTATGTGGTATCAACAAAGTATATTTTCTGGGTGATTTTAAATATTAATATTATCACTAAGGAAAAAACTTCAAACTGTAACCAGTGCCTGCAACCTGGATCAGGTTGTCAGTCAACCTACCAAGTTACACTAGTTACAAACAGCACAGGAATTAAACCATCAACATGTATTGATCATATCTTTACCAATGCTGCAGATATTTGCTTTGAAGCAGTATTTTATTTATTTTTTATTTCACCTTTATTTAAACAGGTAGGCCAGTTGAGAACAAGTTCTCAGTTACACCTGAGACCTGGCCAAGATAAAGCAAAGCAGTGCGACAAAAACATCGACACAGAGTTACTCATGGGATAAACCAACGTACAGTCAATAACACAATAGAAAAATCTGTATACAGTGTGTGCAAATGAAGTAAGCGGGTAAGGCAATAAATAGACCAAAAGCGACGGAGTAATTACAATTCAGCAATTTACACTGGAGTGATATGTGCAGATGAGGATGTGCAAGTAGTGATACTGGGTTGCAAAAGAGCAGAAAAACAAAACCAATATGAGGTAGGTAGTTGGTTGGATGGGCTATTTACAGATTGGTTGTGTACAGCTGCAGCGATCGGTAAGCTGCTCTGACAGCTGATGCTTAAAGTTAGTGAGGGAGATATGTCTCCAACTTCAGTGATTTTTGCAATTCGTTCCAGTGATTGGCAGCAGAGAACTGTAAGGAAAGGCGGCCAAAGGGGTGTTGGCTATGGGGATGATCAGTGAAATATACCTGCTGGAGCGCGTGCTACGGGTGGGTATTGGTATGGTGAGCTGAGATAAGGCAGATCTATACCTAGCAAAGACTTAGATGACCTGGAGCCAGTGGGTTTAGCGACGGATATGTAGTGGGGACCAACTACCAGGACGCAGTGGTGGGTAGTATATGGGGCTTTGGTGACAAATAGTTCTTATAGCCTTTAGCCGTAGCCGTAGCCGTACCCTCATCCTACTACTCCTCTGTTCCTCGGTGATGTGGAGGCTAACCCAGGCCCTGCTGTGTCCCCAGGCACACTCATTTGTTGACTTCTGTAATCGAAAAAGCCTTGGTTTCATGTATGTTAACATCAGAAGCCTCCTCCCTAAGTTTATTTTACTCACTGCTTTAGCACACTCCGCCAACCCTGATGTCCTTGTCATGTCTGAATCCTGGTTTAGGAAGGCCACCAAAAATGTGGAGATTTCCATACCCAACTAAAACACTTTCCGTCAAGATAGAACTGCCAAAGGGGGAGGAGTTGCAATCTACTGCAGAGATAGCCTGCAAAGTTCTGTCATACTTTCCAGGTCTATGCCCCAACAGTTTGAGGTTCTAATTTTAAAAATGAATCTCTCCAGAAATAAGTCTCTCACTGTTGCCACCTGTTATAGACCCCCCTCAGCTCCCAGCTGTGCCCTGGACACCATATGTGAATTGATTGCCCCCCCATCTATCTTCAGAGTTCCTTCTGTTAGGTGATCTAAACTGGAATATTCTTAACACCCCAGCAGTCCTACAATCTAAGCTAGATGCCCTCAACCTCACACAAATTATCAAGGAAATCACCAGGTACAACCCTAAATCCGTAAACATGGGCACCCTCATAGATATTATCCTGACCAACTTGCCCTCCAACTACACCTCTGCTGTTTTCAATCAGGATCTCAGCGATCACTGCCTCATTGCCTGCATCCGCTATGGGTCCGCGGTCAAACGACCACCCCTCATCACTGTCAAATGCTAAAACACTTCTGCGAGCAGGCCTTTCTAATTCACCTGGCCCGGGTATCCTGGAAGGATATTGACCTCATCCTGTCAGTCGAGGATGGCCTGGTCGAACTTTAAAAGTAATTTCCTCACCATCTTAAATAAGCATGCCTCTTTCAAAAACTGTAGAACTGAGAACAGATATATCCCTTGGTTCACTCCAGACCTGACTGCCCTTGACCAGCACAAAAACATCCTCTGGCGGCCTGCAATTGCATCGAATAGTCCCCACGATATGCAACTGTTCAGGGAAGTCAGGAACCAATACACACCATCAGTCAGGAAAGCAAAGGCTATCTTTTTCAAACAGAAATCTCTAACTCCAAAAAGTTTTGGGACACTGTAAAGTTCATGGAGAACAAGAGCACCTCCTCCCAGCTGCCCACTGCACTGAGGCTAGGAAACACGTCACCACAGATAAATACATGATAATCAAAAATTTCAATAAGCATTTCTCTACGGCTTTCCTCCTGGCTACCCCACCCCCGGCCAACAGCTCCGCACCCCTCGCAGCTACTTGCCCGAGTCTCCCCAGCTTCTCCTTCACCCAAATCCAGATCGCAGATTGTTCTGAAAGAGCTGCAAAACCTGGACCCGTACAAATCAGCTGGACTAGACACTCTGCACCCTCTCTAAAATTATCCGCCACCATTGTTGCAACCCCTATTTCCAGCTTGTTCAACCTCTTTCGTTTCGTCCGAGATCCCTAAAGATTGGAAAGCTGCCGCGGTCATCCCCCTCTTCAAAGGGGGTGACAGTCTAGACCCAAACTGTTACATACCTATATCCATCCCGCCCTGCCTTTTCTAAAGTATTTGAAAGCCAAGTTAATAAACAGATCAGTGACCATTTCGAATCCCACCGTACCTTCTCCGCTGTGCAATTCGGTTTCCGAGCTGGTCACGGGTGTACCTCAGCCACGCTCAACGTACTAAACTATATCATAACCGCCATCGATAAAAGACAGTACTGTGCAGCTGTCTTCATCGACCTGGCCAAGGATTTAGACTCTGTCAATGACTGTTCTTATCGGCAGACTCAACAGCCTTGGTTTCTCAAATGACTGCTTAATTGCCATATTGTAATTACTTCGCCACCTTGGCCTATTTATTGCCTTAACTCCCTTATTTGACCTTATTTGCACTCACTGTATATAGACTTTGTTTTCGACTATATTATTGACTGTATGTTTTGTTCATTCCATGTGTAACTCTGTGTTGTTGTATGTGTCGAACTGCTATGCTTTATCTTGGCCAGGTCGCAGTTGCAAATGAGAACTTGTTCTCAACTAGCTTACCTGGTTAAATAAAGGTGAAAAAAAATACAAATCTACTGAAACAGATGTTAGCTAGCTAACTATAGAGCTACTGAAACAGATGTTAGCTAGCTAACTATAGAGCTACTGAAACAGATGTTAGCTAGCTAACTATAGAGCTACTGAAACAGATGTTAGCTAGCTAACTATAGAGCTACTGAAACAGATGTTAGCTAGCTAACTATAGAGCTACTGAAACAGATGTTAGCTAGCTAACTATATAGCTACTGAAACAGATGTTAGCTAGCTAACTATATAGCTACTGAAACAGATGTTAGCTAGCTAACTATATAGCTACTGAAACAGATGTTAGCTAGCTAACTATATAGCTACTGAAACAGATGTTAGCTAGCTAACTATATAGCTACTGAAACAGATGTTAGCTAGCTAACTATAGAGCTACTGAAACAGATGTTAGCTAGCTAACTATATAGCTACTGAAACAGATGTTAGCTAGCTAACTATATAGCTACTGAAACAGATGTTAGCTAGCTAACTATATAGCTACTGAAACAGATGTTAGCTAGCTAACTATATAGCTACTGAAACAGATGTTAGCTAGCTAACTATATAGCTACTGAAACAGATTGTTGTTTTGCTGTTTATGGGGAAGAACATTGTTTGCATCCATGAGCTAGCTTTTCTTTCTTTATGACCTGCACTGTAGATGCGTGAGACAACTTTACCAGCATCATGGCATACGTATCGAATAATTGTTGTGACATATGAAATACAAGGGATAGTGTAATGGCTAACTACGTAAAACATTTCTGAACGTGTTAAATTATTATGTGATGTGCAGTCATATTCAGGTCCTGATTGATCAACAAGCTTATTTGACATGTATCCTTTCTGATACGCAAAGACCCAAACGGCGTTCCATAGAAATCCTAGTTGTGAATGGAACGACTGAACAAATGAACAGCACAGAAAGTGAGTGAAAGAAATGTTTTGATTGTTTTACTGGTAGTGGGGACAAACGTAAATGCCAACAAAATAACTTGTTGTGTGTGTGAACTATTTAACTGTACTAGAATGCTTAAAAGGCCGCTCAAATTTTTTATATCGGTTATCAGTATATTTTCTTTTGGCAAGGAAAATATCGGGTTTCGGCCAAAAGTGTCTCATCGGTGCGTCACTAGTTCACAGCTTTGTGGAAGTTACCTGTGGCGCTGATGTTTAGGCTGAGGTAGGTTTAGTTTATGTGCTCTAGGGCAACGGTGTCTGCATGGAATTTGTATGTGTGGTCCTGGCAACTGGACCTTAAAAACCTCTTAAGGATCGGACCCTTTTTTTTTCAATTTCTGCCTAAAATGACAAACCCAAATTGAACTACCTGTAGCTCAGGACCTGAAGCAAGGATATGCATATTCTTGATACCATTTGAAAGGAAACAGTTTGAAGTTTGTGGAAATGTGAAATGAATGTAGGAGAATATAACACATTAGATCTAGTAAAATATCATATTTTTCATCATCTTTGAAATGTAAGAGAAAGGCCACAATGTATTTTTCAAGTTTAGGCTCAATTTAGCAGTGTATGTGCAAAGTTTTAGACAGATTTTTAGACTGCCCAAATGTGCTTAATTGGTTTATTGATACATTTTCCAGTACATAGTTGTGCACTCTCCTCAAACTTTAGCATGGTAATTATTTCACTGTAATAGCTACTGTAAATTGGACAGTGCAGTTAGACTAACAAGAATTTAAGCTTTCTGCCAATATCAGATATGTCTATGTCCTGGGAAATGTTCTTGTTACTTACAACCTCATACTCATCAAATTGGCTTACGTTAGCTCAACCGTCCCGCAGGGTTTATTAAAGACATCTCTCTTTCTCTCTGCCTCTCACTCTCTCTCTTTCCTTGTCAGTCTCTCACCCTCTGGCGTGGCAAGCGGAAGAGAAGGAGCAGTTTTAGTTTGTTGGTAATTAAGCTGCTTTTAAAATGGAGAATGTCAGGACTGTTTACTGATGGTGGACTGCCTGAACATTAAGAAGAACAATCTGGATTCTACTACACACACACACAGTTGGTGCTTTCAGGCAGGATGCAGTGGATTTTTAATAAATGAAGGCTCCCCACAACGGCATCGTGTATGGGGGGGGTTAGGTATGGAGCATCGTGTGGGGGTTAGGGTTAGGTATCTTGTTAGGGTTAGGTATCGTGTGGGGGTTAGGGTTAGGTATCGTGTGGGGGTTAGGTATGGGGTATCGTGTGGGGGTTAGATATGGAGCATCGTGTGGGAGTTAGGTATGGGGTATTGTGGGGGCGGGTGTTAAGTATGGGGCATCGTGTGGGGGGGTTAGGTATGGAGCATTTCTGTGGGGGGTTAGGTATGGAGCATTTCTGTGGGGGGTTAGGTATGGAACATTGTGTGGAGGGGGTTAGGTACGGGGCATCGTGTGGGGTTAGGGTTATGTACGGAGCATCGTGTGGGGGTTAGGTACGGGGCTTTGGCTTTGTGTGGGGGTTAGGTACGGGGCTTCGTCTTGGGGTGTTAGGTATGGGGCATCGTCTGAGGGTTAGGTATGGAGCATCGTGTGGGGGTTAGGGTTAGGTATCTTGTGGGGGTTAGGGTTAGGTATCGTGTGGGGTTAGGGTTAGGTATCGTGTGGGGGTTAGGGTTAGGGTATCGTGTGGGGGTTAGGTATGGGGCATCGTGTGGGGGTTAGGTATGGGGCATCGTGTGGGGTGTTAGGTACGGGCATTCGTCTTGGGGTGTTAGGTATGGGGCATCGTCTGAGGGTTAGGTATGGGGGCATCGTCTGAGGGTTAGGTATGGGGCATCGTCTGAGGGTGTTAGGTATGGGGCATCGTCTAGGGGTTAAGGTTAGGTATGGGGCGTCGTGTGGGAGAGATGGGGTTAGGTATGGGGCATCGTCTAGGGGTTAGGTATGGGGCGTCGTGTGGGAGAGATGGGGTTAGGTATGGGGCATCGTCTAGGGGTATGGGGCATCGTTAGATGGGGTTATGGGGGCATCGTGGGGAGATGGGGTTAGGTATGGGGCATCATCGTGTGGGAGAGATGGGGTTAGGTATGGGAGAGATGGGGTTAGGTATGGGGCATCGTGTGGGGGAGATGGGGTTAGGTATGGGGCATCGTGTGGGAGAGATGGGGTTAGGTATGGGGCATCGTGTGGGAGAGATGGGGTTAGGTATGGGGCATCGTGTGGGGAGATGGGGTTATAGGTATGGGGCATCGTCTAGGGGTTAGGTATGGGGCATCGTGTGGGGGAGATGGGGTATCGTGTGGGAGCGGTAGCATAAAAGTACATTTGGGTTAGTACATTGTTTACTTGAGCTGAGACCGTGCTCTGTGCTGTGTTTTTTTCTGTGCGTCTTACTCAGGTGTGTTGTGCTCTTAGGTAGGTGTGTGTGTGTTCTTGTGTGTTGTGCTCTTAGGTGTGTGTGCACGCATTTGAGAGAGCTGATGAGAAGAGACAGGGTAGCTAAAGGCGCAGGCAGGGATTGGTCTAACATACAGACAGACAGACAGAGACAAAGAGAATCATCACACAGTTCATTCTGGATCTGATTTATCTCTATCGAGTTCACAGAGGAAAAAAACCGAAGAAATGTTGGTTAATCACTCAGCACGAGTGTTCATATTTGCATAAGATCGAACCATGGAAGGATCCTCTTCTGATTGTACAACTGAATACAAAATGTTCCCATGTATTCACTCAACCAATCTGCGGTCGCCAACTGAACTAACAGCACAGAAGCTGATCCAGAATTACAAAGGAGCTTACAGTTCGAGCACAGTCGCTGAACATTGACTGTTGTTTTAATAGAGCTGCTAGCACTGTTGAGCCCTTTTTGTAGGATATATCACTATCTGAACATTGACTGTTGTTTTAAGAGGTAAGGATGAAAATTGATTGTGTCTGTTAGAGGGGAGGACATGTCAGTTGTTCAGGACCTGCCCTTTATACAGTGCCTTGCGAAAGTATTCGGCCCCCTTGAACTTTGCGACCTTTTGCCACATTTCAGGCTCCAAACATGAAGATATAAAACTGTATTTTTTTGTGAAGAATCAACAACAAGTGGGACACAATCATGAAGTGGAACAACATTTATTGGATATTTCAAACTTTTTTAACAAATCAAAAACTGAAAAATTGGGCGTGCAAAATTATTCAGCCCCTTTCAGTGCAGCAAACTCTCTCCAGAAGTTCAGTGAGTATCTCTGAATGATCCAATGTTGACCTAAATGACTAATGATGATAAATACAATCCACCTGTGTGTAATCAAGTCTCCGTATAAATGCACCTGCACTGTGATAGTCTCAGAGGTCCGTTAAAAGCGCAGAGAGCATCATGAAGAACAAGGAACACACCAGGCAGGTCCGAGATACTGTTGTGAAGAAGTTTAAAGCCGGATTTGGATACAAAAAGATTTCCCAAGCTTTAAACATCCCAAGGAGCACTGTGCAAGCGATAATATTGAAATGGAAGGAGTATCAGACCACTGCAAATCTACCAAGACCTGGCCGTCCCTCTAAACTTTCAGCTCATACAAGGAGAAGACTGATCAGAGATGTAGCCAAGAGGCCCATGATCACTCTGGATGAACTGCAGAGATCTACAGCTGAGGTGGGAGACTCTGTCCATAGGACAACAATCAGTCGTATATTGCACAAATCTGGCGTTTATGGAAGAGTGGCAAGAAGAAAGCCATTTCTTAAAGATATCCATAAAAAGTGTTGTTTAAAGTTTGCCACAAGCCACCTGGGAGACACACCAAACATGTGGAAGAAGGTGCTCTGGTCAGATTAAACCAAAATTGAACTTTTTGGCAACAATGCAAAACGTTATGTTTGGCGTAAAAGCAACACAGCTCATCACCGTGAACACACCATCCCCACTGTCAAACATGGTGGTGGCAGCATCATGGTTTGGGCCTGCTTTTCTTCAGCAGGGACAGTGAAGATGGTTAAAATTGATTGGAAGATGGATGGAGCCAAATACAGGACCATTCTGGAAGAAAACCTGATGGAGTCTGCAAAAGACCTGATACTGGGACGGAGATTTGTCTTCCAACAAGACAATGATCCAAAACATAAAGCAAAATCTACAATGGAATGGTTCAAAAATAAACATATCCAGGTGTTAGAATGGCCAAGTCAAAGTCCAGACCTGAATCCAATCGAGAATCTGTGGAAAGAACTGAAAACTGTTGTTCACAAATGCTCTCCATCCAACCTTACTGAGCTCGAGCTGTTTTGCAAGGAGGAATGGGAAAAAATTTCAGTCTCTCGATGTGCAAAACTGATAGAGACATACCCCAAGCGACTTAAAGCTGTAATCGCAGCAAAAGGTGGCGCTACAAAGTACTAACTTAAGGGGGCTGAATAATTTTGCACGCCCAATTTTTCAGTTTTTGATTTGTTAAAAAAGTTTGAAATATCCAATAAATGTCGTTCCACTTCATGATTGTGTCCCACTTGTTGTTTATTCTTCACAAAAATACAGTTTTATATCTTTATGTTTTGAAGCCTGAAATGTGGCAAAAGGTCGCAAAGCTCAAGGGGGCCGAATACTTTCGCAAGGCACTGTATTTGGATCTTCGTTGTTACTGTCTCTCATTTGATAAGGCTACATGTAGGTTAGTGACTAACTCCTTAGCCTCGTTTCACCCTGCTCTATTTCTGATCCATCTGTTCTGTGACGACGGTTAGCATTTCTACACAAAGGTGCCAACGTTTTTTAGTTTGTTGGTGTTTTCAAACCGGAGACTGTTTATGGTTACACCTATAGAGTACAATCACAACTCCCACCTGCCACTGCAGTGGATCCCCTATAACCCTAACCCTGTTTATGGTTACACCTATAGAGTATAGTCACAACTCCCACCTGCCGCTGCAGTGGATCCCCTATAACCCTAACCCTGTTTATGGTTACACCTATAGAGTACAGTCACAACTCCCACCTGCCGCTGCAGTGGATCCCCTATAACCCTAACCCTGTTTATGGTTACACCTATAGAGTACAGTCACAACTCCCACCTGCCGCTGCAGTGGATCCCCTATAACCCTAACCCTGTTTATGGTTACACCTATAGAGTACAGTCACAACTCCCACCTGCCGCTGCAGTGGATCCCCTATAACCCTAACCCTGTTTATGGTTACACCTGTAGAGTACAGTCACAACTCCCACCTGCCACTGCAGTGGATCCCCTATAACCCTAACCCAGTAGAGGTCCTATAGGCTGCCATATTGTTTAAAACATCTATTTTCACATTCTGGTCTACTGTACCTGAACAGGTCTGACTTTCCCTTGTATTCGTCATTCATTCTGCTCATTCATGGTCTACAGGTGTTTTAGCATTTTAGTTACATTGAAGATGACAAATGATGAAGCTGACAGTAACATTTTTAATTAGGAAACCTTTCTCCAATACTTCTTGTTTCTTAACGGTTTCCCAGTGAGAACTCCTCATCCTGTCCCGGGCTGATTCCTATGTTCTCTGTGTTTAGAATGGCAGTGTTCGGGACAGTTACATATGAAACTGGGTCACAGGTGGGGGCGTTGCCACTTAAATTATTAAAATGAGGTCTCTCTCTCCGCCAATGGCATCATTTCTGCAGTTGGGACAGGAGCTGCAGATTCCCAGCTTAGCAGAGCTAGTCAGTCTCACTGTGCTTATTCTTTGTTCCGCGTCGGTACATGAGCAGGGCTGCCCCGGTTGCCACCTTGTATTGCCCAGAGAACAGAATTTCTGCCAATTCTGTTTGAATATTTTTTTATACTGGACATTTTCTACATTTGAAGTATTGCCTTTTGGTGTTAATGGACAAAAAAATAATGAATTCCCAATTTTATACAGTGGAGATGGACATTGGTGTTTGTCAACTGAGGAATTTATCTATCTCTTTTCTGTCATCTGTTCTTGCAAAAGAGACAACTCCAGTCAGGCTTGACAATAGGTAAAATGTTTTCCTAGCTTATTTATCAAACTTTTCATTCATTCATTCATTTGCAAAGACAATAGAATATGGCTATGCATTGAATGAATGGGACCGTGGTGGTTTGAATTGGATTTCAATGTATGGGGATGATGAGGATGTTTATATGCTGCCCTGCAGTATTGAGGGGTTCATAATGTGATGAGCTCTGCAGTGTTGAACTTTTCCGCATCGTGTTGACTATAAATAATTTAGAACCATAACATTATATAAACCTTGTAGCTAAAGCCCCACAACAATAACCTGATAGTTAAACCCCAACCTTGTAGCTAAAGCCCCACAACAATAACCTGATAGTTAAACCCCAACCTTGTAGCTAAAGCCCCACAACAATAACCTGATAGTTAAACCCCAACAATAATAATCTTCTAGCTATATATTAAAGTGTAATAGTGGTACATTCCTTCATTCAGTCCGTTTTAATGTGATGGAAAAGCATAAGAGTTCAGAATGCACCTTCATTAATACCTACTGGGTCGACATCTGTCTCAACCCCAGTGATATCTAATACCTACCGGGTCGACATCTGTCTCAACCCCAGTGATATCTAATACCCACCGGGTCAACATCTGTCTCAACCCCAGTGATATCTAATACCCACCGGGTCAACATCTGTCAAAACCCCAGTGATATCTAATACCCCACTGGGTCAACATCTGTCAAAACCCCAGTGATATCTAATATCCACTGGGTCAACATCTGTCTCAACCCCAGTGATATCTAATACCCACCGGTGTCAACATCTGTCAAAACCCCAGTGATATGTATATAATCAAATCTAAAATGACTCATGAAATGTAAATGTCCACTTCATTTAAATGGCATCTGTCAAAACTGTATCTAATACCCACAGTGGGTCAACATCAGTCAAAACCCCAGTGATATCTAATACCCACCGGGTCAACATCTGTCAAAACCCCAGTGATATCTAATATCCACTGGGTCAACATCTGTCAAAACCCCAGTGATATCTAATATCCACTGGGTCAACATCTGCTCTCAAAGGACAGTAACATCAATACACAGTGAGCTCAAATCAGCTAACAAAACCCCAGTGATATCTAAAGGACAGCCACACACAGTGTCAACATCTGTCAAAACAGCTAACCAGTGATATAAAGGACAGCTAATATCCACTGGGTCAACATCTAACAAAACCCCAGTGATATCAACCCACTGGGTCCAGTGATATCTAATACCCACCGGGTCAACATCTGTCTAAACCCCAGTGATATCTAATACCCACTGGGTCAACATCTGTCAAAACCCCAGTGATATCTAATATCCACCGGGTCAACATCTGTCAAAACCCCAGTGATATCCTTACAGGCGATGCATCATAATGTTTGAATTAATCTGTTTGTTTCAGCTCTTCTGGTGCCAGTTTGGTGGCCATCGACAATAAAATCGAACAAGCAATGGTAAGTTAATATCCTCATTGTTAATATGTATATAATCAAATCTAAATGACTCAAAAGTGAAATGTAAATGTCAACTTCATTTAAATGGCGTAGGACCGGTGTTCAGAGTACTGAAGGACATCTAACACAATACACACACAGTGAGCTCCTAAAGGACAGGTAACACACACAGTGAGCTCCTAAAGGACAGGTAACACACAGTTAGCTCCTAAAGGACAGGTAACACAAACACAGTGAGCTCCTAAATGACAGAACACAATACACACACAGTGAACTCCTAAAGGACAGCTAACACACAGTGAACTCCTAAAGGACAGCTAACACATAGTGAGCTCCTAAAGGACAGCTAACACACACAGTGAGCTCCTAAAGGACAGCTAACACACACAGTGAGCTCCTAAAGGACAGCTAAAGTGACAGCTAACACACACAGTGAGCTCCTAAAGGACAGCTAACACACACAGTGAGCTCCTAAAGGACAGCTAACACAAACAGTGAGCTCCTAAAGGACAGCTAACACACAGCTAACACACAGTGAGCTCCTAAAGGACAGCTAACACAATACACACAGTGAGCTCCTAAAGGACAGCTAACACAATACACAGTGAGCTCAAAGGACAGCAACACAACACACAGTGAGCTCCTAAAGGACAGCTAACACACACAGTGAGCTCCTAAAGGACAGGTAACACACAGTGAGCTCCTAAAGGACAGGTAACACACAGTTCGCTCCGAAAGGACAGGTAACACAAACACAGTGAGCTCGTAAATGACAGAACACAATACACACACAGTGAACTCCTAAAGGACAGCTAACACAATATACACAGTGAGCTCCTAAAGGACAGCTAACACACAGTGAGCTCCTAAAGGACAGCTAACACACAGTGAGCTCCTAAAGGACAGCTAACACACAGTGAGCTCCTAAAGGACAGGTAACACAAACACAGTGAGCTCCTAAAGGACAGCTAACACACAGTGAGCTCCTAAAGGACAGGTAACACAAACACAGTGAGCTCCTAAATGACAGAACACAATGCACACACAGTAAACTCCTAAAGGACAGCTAACACAATAGCTACACAGTGAGCTCCTAAAGGACAGCTAACACAGTGAGCTAAAGGACAGCTAACACACAGTGAGCTCCTAAAGGACAGCTAACACACAGTGAGCTCCTAAAGGACAGCTAACACAAACACAGTGAGCTCCTAAAGGACAGCTAACACACACAGTAACACAAACAAACAGTGAGCTCCTAAAGGACAGCTAACACATGCACACACAGTGAGCTCCTAAAGGACAGCTAACACAATGAGCAAAGGACAGCTAACACAGTGAGCTCCTAAAGGACAGCTAACACACAGTGAGCTCCTAAAGGACAGCTAACACAAACACAGTGAGCTCCTAAAGGACAGCTAACACAACACACAGTGAGCTCCTAAAGGACAGCTACAGCAGTAACACAACACAGTGAGCTCCTAAAGGACAGCTACAGTGAGCTAACAGCTAACACACAGTGAGCTCCTAAAGGACAGCTAACACACACACAAAGTGAGCTCCTAAAGGACAGCTAACACACACAAAGGACAGCTAACACAAAGTGAGCTCCTAAAGGACAGCTAACACAACACACAGTGAGCTCCTAAAGGACAGCTAACACACAACACACAGTGAGCTCCTAAAGGACAGCTAACACACACAGTGAGCTCCTAAAGGACAGCTAACACACACAGTGAGCTCCTGAGCTCCTAAAGGACAGCTAACACACACAGTGAGCTCCTAAAGGACAGCTAACAGTGAGCTCCTAAAGGACAGCTAACACACACAGTGAGCTCCTAAAGGACAGCTAACACACACACAGTGAGCTCCTAAAGGACAGCTAACACACACAGTGAGCTCCTAAAGGACAGCTAACACACAGTGAGCTCCTAAAGGACAGCTAACACACACACAGTGAGCTCCTAAAGGACAGCTAACACAAACAGTGAGCTCCTAAAGGACAGCTAACACACACACAGTGAGCTCCTAAAGGACAGCTAACACAATGAGCTCCTAAAGGACAGCTAACACAATACACACACAGTGAGCTCACAACACACAGTGAGCTCCTAAAGGACAGGTAACACAACACAAACACAGTGAGCTCCTAAAGGACAGCTAACACAAACACAGTGAGCTCCTAAATGACAGAACACAATACACACACAGTGAACTCCTAAAGGCCAGCTAACACAAGCTAAAGGACAGCTAACACAGTGAGCTAAAACACAGTGAGCTCCTAAAGGACAGCTAACACACAGTGAGCTCCTAAAGGACAGCTAACACAATACACAGTGAGCTCCTAAAGGACAGCTAACACACACACAGTGAGCTCCTAAAGGACAGCTAACACAAACACAGTGAGCTCCTAAAGGACAGCTAACACACAAACACAGTGAGCTCCTAAAGGACAGCTAACACACAGTGAGCTCCTAAAGGACAGCTAAAGGACAGCTAACACACACAGTGAGCTCCTAAAGGACAGCTAACACACAGTGAGCTCCTAAAGGACAGGTAACACACACACAGTGAGCTCCTAAAGGACAGCTAACACAACACAGTGAGCTCCTAAAGGACAGCTGAGCTCCTAAAGGACACAACACACAGTGAGCTCCTAAAGGACAGCTAACACAACACACAGTGAGCTCCTAAAGGACAGCTAACACACAGTGAGCTCCTAAAGGACAGCTAACACAACACACAGTGGGCTCCTAAAGGACAGCTAACACACACAGCTAACAGTGAGCTCCTAAAGGACAGCTAACACACACAGTGAGCTCCTAAAGGACAGCTAACACACACAGTGAGCTCCTAAAGGACAGCTAACACACACAGTGAGCTCCTAAAGGACAGCTAGCTCCTAAAGGACAGCTAACACACAGTGAGCTCCTAAAGGACAGCTAACACACACAGTGAGCTCCTAAAGGACAGGTAACACACAGTGAGCTCCTAAAGGACAGGTAACACACAGTGAGCTCCTAAAGGACAGGTAACACACAGTGAGTGAGCTCACAGTGAGCTAAAGGACAGGTAACACACACACAGTGAGCTCCTAAAGGACAGCTAACACACACAGTGAGCTCCTAAAGGACAGCTAACACAAACACAGTGAGCTCCTAAAGGACAGCTAACACAAACACAGTGAGCTCAAAGGACAGCTAACACAATGAGCTGAGCTCGTAAAGGACAGCTAACACAATACAAACACAGTGAGCTCGTAAAGGACAGCTAACACAATACAAACACAGTGAGCTCGTAAAGGACAGCTAACACAATACACACACCGTGAGCTCCTAAAGGACAGCTAACACAATACACACACAGTGAGCTCCTAAAGGACAGCTAACACACAGTGAGCTCCTAAAGGACAGGTAACACACACACAGTGAGCTCCTAAAGGACAGCTCACACAACACAGTGAGCTCCTAAAGGACAGCTAACACAACACACAGTGAGCTCCTAAAGGACAGCTAACACAACACACAGTGAGCTCCTAAAGGACAGCTAACACAACACACAGTGAGCTCCTAAAGGACAGCTAACACACACAGTGAGCTCCTAAAGGACAGCTAACACACACAGTGAGCTCCTAAAGGACAGCTAACACACACAGTGAGCTCCTAAAGGACAGCTAACACAAACACAGTGAGCTCCTAAAGGACAGCTAACACAAACACACAGTGAGCTCGTAAAGGACAGCTAACACAATACAAACACAGTGAGCTCGTAAAGGACAGCTAACACAATACACACACAGTGAGCTCCTAAAGGACAGCTAACACACACACACAGTGAGCTCCTAAAGGACAGCTAACACACACACACAGTGAGCTCCTAAAGACAGCTGAGCTCCTAAAGGACAGGTAACACACACACAGTGAGCTCCTAAAGGACAGCTAACACACAGTGAGCTCCTAAAGGACAGCTAACACAACACACAGTGAGCTCCTAAAGGACAGCTAACACAACACACAGTGAGCTCCTAAAGGACAGCTAACACAATACACACACAGTGAGCTCCTAAAGGACAGCTAACACACAGTGAGCTCCTAAAGGACAGCTAACACACAGTGAGCTCCTAAAGGACAGGTAACACACAAAGGACAGCTAACACAACACACAGTGAGCTCCTAAAGGACAGTGAGCTAACACAACACAGTGAGCTCCTAAAGGACAGGAACACACACACAGTGAGCTCCTAAAGGACAGGTACACACACAGTGAGCTCCTAAAGGACAGGTAACACACACAGTGAGCTCCTAAAGGACAGCTAACACACACAGTGAGCTCCTAAAGGACAGCTAACACACAGTGAGCTCCTAAAGGACAGCTAACACACAGTGAGCTCCCAAAGGACAGCTAACACACACAGTGAGCTCCTAAAGGACACAATACACACACAGTGAGCTCCTAAAGGACAGCTAACAAACACAGTGAGCTCCTAGCAGCTAACACAATACACACACAGTGAGCTCCTAAAGGAAGGACACACAGTGAGCTCCTAAAGGACAGCTAATACACACACAGTGAGCTCCTAAAGGACAGCTAACACTCCTAAAGGACAGGTAAGTGAGCTCCTAAAGGACAGCTAACACACACACACACAGTGAGCTCCTAAAGGACAGCTCCTGAAGGACAGCTAACACACACACACAGTGAGCTCCTAAAGGACAGGTAACACAACACAGTGAGCTCCTAAAGGACAGGTAACACAAACACAGTGAGCTCCTAAAGGACAGGCAACACAAACACAGTGAGCTCCTAAAGGACAGGCAACACAAACACAGTGAGCTCCTAAAGGACAGGCAACACAAACACAGTGAGCTCCTAAAGGACAGGTAACACAAACACAGTGAGCTCCTAAAGGACAGGTGAACACACAGTGAGCTCCTAAAGGACAGCTAACACAAACACAGTGAGCTCGTAAAGGACAGCTAACACAATACACACACAGTGAGCTCCTAAAGGACAGCTAACACACACAGTGAGCTCCTAAAGGACAGCTAACACAATACACACACAGTGAGCTCCTAAAGGACAGCTAACACAATACACTTACAGTGAGCTCCTAAAGGACAGCTAACACAATACACACACAGTGAGGTCCTAAAGGACCGGTAACACACAGTGAGCTCCTGAAGGACAGGTAACACACACACAGTGAGCTCCTAAAGGACAGCTAACACAACACAGTGAGCTCCTAAAGGACAGCTAACACAACACACAGTGAGCTCCTAAAGGACAGCTAACACAACACACAGTGAGCTCCTAAAGGACAGCTAACTCATACAGTTGGGTTAGTACAGGTGACCAGGAAGGGTTAATACAGGTGTGAGGAAGGGTTAGTACAGGTGACCAGGAAGGGTTAGTACAGGTGACCAGGAAGGGTTAGTACAGGTGACCAGGAAGGGTTAGTACAGGTGACCAGGAAGGGTTAGTACAGGTGACCAGGAAGGGTTAGTACAGGTGACCAGGAAGGGTTCGTACAGGTGACCAGGAAGGGTTCGTACAGGTGACCAGGAAGGGTTTGTACAGGTGACCAGGAAGGGTTTGTACAGGTGACCAGGAAGGGTTAGTACAGGTGTGAGGAAGGGTTAGTACAGGTGAGAGGAAGGGTTAGGGTTTTTGGGGTTAGGGTTAGGTTCAATAGGGTTAGGATTAGAGGGTTAGGGAGGGTTAGGGTTAGGGGGTTAGTAGGGCTAGGAGGGTAGGGTTAGGGTCCTATATATATTATATATATATATAATCTAATAATAAATATAATATATAATCCTATAGACAATTTGTGGGCAGAACTGAAAAAGCATGTGCGAGCAAGGAGTCCTTCAAACCTGACTTAGTTACACCAGCTCTGTCAGGAGGAATAGGCCCAAATTCACCCAACTTAATGTGGGAAGTGGCAAGTTAAACAATTTAAAGGCAATGCTACCAAATACTAATTGAGTGTATGTAAATGTCTGACCCACAGAATGTGATGAAAGAAATAAAAGCTGAAATAAATAATTCTCTCTACTATTATTCTGACATTTAACATTCTTAAAATAAAGTGGTGATCCTAACTGATCTAAAACAGGGAATTTTTACTAGGATTAAATGTCAGGAATTGTGAAAAACTGAGTTTAAATGTATTTTGCTAAGGTGTATGTAACCTTCCAACTCCAACTGTACATTTCTCTCTCTCTCCCTCCCTCTCTCTCCCTCCGTCCCTTCCTCCCTCTCTCTCCCTCTGTCCCTTCCTCCCTTTCTCTCTCTCTCTCCCTTCCTCCCTTTCTCTCTCCTTCCCTCCGTCCCTTCCTCCCTTCCTCCCTTTCTCTCCTTCCTTCCTCCCTCTCTCTCCCTCCGTCCCTTCCTCCCTTCCCCTCTCTCTCCCTCCGTCCCATCCTCCCTTTCTCTCTCTCTCTCCTTCCTCCCTTTATCTCTTCTTCCCTCCGTCCCTTCCTCCCTTTCTCTCTCCTTCCCTCCGTCCCTTCCTCCCTCTCTCCTTCCCTCCGTCCCTTCCTCCCTTTCTCTCTCCTTCCCTCCGTCCCTTCCTCTCTCTCCATCTTCCCCCTTCCATCTCTCTCTCTCAGGACCTGGTAAAGAGCCACCTGATGTATGCTGTGAGAGAGGAGGTAGATGTGTTGAAGGAACAGATTAAGGAGCTGGTAGAGAGGAACTCCCAGTTGGAGCAGGAGAACAGCCTCCTGAAAACCCTGGCCAGCCCAGAGCAGATGGCTCAGTTCCAGGCTCAGGTCCAGCCCAGCTCTGGCTCCCCGACAGCGACAGGCTCCTCTAACCCCCAGCCTCAGCCCCTGCCGTCCTCACAGAGCTCTGGGACCTCTACATAGCCCCCTTCCTCGGAGAGACGTACGCAGGAGGGAGGAGAACCTTTACTCTACTGCGAACTGACCTCATGCAATGCAACAAGAACCACTATGGCTCAATCAAGGAGAGACTGCTACAAAAATAAAAACCATGTTTTGCACATTTATTTAACTGACCAAAGACAATGATGGACACTTGTGTCAGGTGTTCTCTTCGCTTGGAATGCTTCAGACGATCGCCATGGAGACCAGGGAGGTGAATGGAACAGATGGACAGTTGTCATGGAGATGAAACAGACAACAACCCACAACTGGTACACTGTCTTCAGATCTATACAGTGACTATTGAATTGTGCCGTTGCTGCCATTTCTTTACATTTTCATTTTGTTGGATTATTACCTAGCTGTGAATTGAATCAAAGAACAAGAAATTAGGTGCATTATCTGTAGGGATCATTAAAGAAAGAGAAAACAAGACCCCATCTGGTATGGGGCGTAGGGTGGAACATACAGTGCATTTGGAAATAAATTCAGATCACTTTAGTTTTTCCAAATTTTGTTGCATTACAGTCCATTCTAAAATTGATGAAATTGTTTTTTTTCTTCCACATCAATCTACACACATTACCCCGTAATGACTAAAGAAAAACAGTTTGAGTAATTTTGCGAAATGTATTAAATATAAAAAATGGAAATATCACATTTACATAAGTATTCAGACCCTTTACTCAGTACTTTGTTGAAGCACCTCTGCCAGCGATTACAGCCTTGAGTCTTCTTGGGTATGATGCTACAAGCTTGGTACACCTGTATTTGTGGAGTTTCTCCTATTCTTTGCAGATCCTCTCAAGCTCTGTCAGGTTGGATGGGGAGCGTCGCTGCACAGCTATTTTCAGGTCTCTCCAGAGATGTTCAATCGTGTTCAAGTCCGGGCTCTGGCTGGACCACTCAAGGACATTGAGAGACTTCCTGAAGCCACTCCTGCATTGTCTTGGCTGTGTGCTTAGGGTCGTTGTCCTGTTGAAAGGTGAACCTTCACCCCAGTCTGAGGTTCTGAGTGATCTGGAGCAGGTTTTCATCAAGGATCTCATTGTACGTTGCTCCGTTCATCTTTTCCTCGATCCTGACTAGTCTCCCAGTCCCTGCTGCTGAAAAACATCCCCACATCATGATGCTGCCACCACCATGCTTCACCGTAGGGATGGTGCCAGGTTTCCTCCAGACATGATGGTTGGCATTCAGACCAAATAGTTCAATCTTGGTTTTATCAGACCATAGAATCTTGTTTCTCATGGTCTGAGAGTCTTTAGGTGCCTTTTGGCAAACTCCAAGTGGGCTGTCATGTGCCTTTTACTGAGGAGTGGCTTCCATCTGGACACTCTACCAGAAAGGCCTGATTGGTGGAGGGCTGCAGAGATGGGTGTCCTTCTGGAAGGTTCTCCCATCTCCACAGAGGAGCTCTGTCAGAGTGACCATCGGGTTCTTGTGACCACCAAGGCACTTCTCCCCCAATTGCTCAGTTTGGCCGGGCGGCCAGCTCTAGGAAGAGTGTTGGTGGTTCCAAACTTCTTCCATTTAAGAATGATGGAGGCCTCTGTGTTCTTGGGGACCTTCAATGCTGCAGAAATGTTTTGGTACTCTTCCCCAGATCTGTGCCTCGACACAACCCTGTCTCGGAGAGATACGGACAATTCCTTTGACCTCATGGCTTGGTTTTTGCTCTGACATGCACTGTCAACTGTGGGCTGTTATATAGACAGGTGTGTGCCTTTCCAAATCATGTCCAATCAATTGAATTTACCACAGATGGACTCCAGTCAAGTTGTGGAAACTTCTCAAGGATGATCAATGGAAACAGAATGCACCTGAGCACAATTTCGTGTCTCATAGCAAAGGGTCGGAATACTTATGTAAATAAGCTATTTCTGTTTTTGTTTTATAAATTTGCTAAAATTTCAAAAACCTGTTTTCACGTTGTCATTATGGGGTATTGTGTGTAGCTTGAGGATTTTTTAATTCTATTTAATCCATTTTAGGATAAGGCTGTAACAACAAAATGTGAAAACATTTGAGGGGTCTGAATACTTTCAGAATGCACTGCAATAGAAGAAACACTATTCTCACAGCGGTCTATTCCATATGAGGGGTGATGTGGTGTAACAGAACTTTAGAAGAAGCAGTGATCGCCTTTTGGAACTCGTTGTTGCTCACAATGTCACCCTCTCTCCTCCTCTCTCCTCTCTTCTCCTCCTCTCTCCCCTCCTCTCTCCTCTCTTCTCCTCCCTGACGTAATGATGGAGATGTTGCCCCTCCTCTCTTTTCCTCCTCTCCTCTCTTCTCCTCTATCAGACGTAATGATGGAGATGTTGTTGCCTCTCTCCTCCCTTCTCCTCCCTCAGACGTAATGATGGAGATGTTGCTCCTCTCCTCTCTTCCTCTCTCCTCCTCCCTCAGACGTAATGATGGAGATGTTGCCCCTCTCTTCTCCTCTCCTCTCTCTTCCTCTCCCCTCTCTTCTCCTCCCTCAGACGTAATGATGGAGGAGATGTTGCCCCTCCTCTCTCGTCTCTTCTCCTCTCCCCTCTTCCTCTCTCCTCCTCTCTTCTCCCTCAGATGTAAGGATGGAGGGAATGGAAATGTTTTGGGAAAGGGGGCTGATGAGAGTTTCAGTGTTTTTGGGATAGGGCTGTTTCTAGGTTTGTTCCAGATACCAATTCAACCTATGTTCAGCAAACAGCCTGTTTTCCTCAGGCTGGACTGTGATGTTACTGCTCAGAGCGGGAAGAGAATAGCCACTCCAGACTCTATACAGACTGTGTCTAACCCTCACACTGACAGCCCCTTGTACTGCACTGTATATGATTTACCTGTGCAGAAGATGTTCACTTGCTCAAATCATTTAAACTATTGGACAATTTGAATAAATAAATATATATATATATTATAAGGAAATAAAAGCTAGTTTAATAGAAATGTGCTCTGTACATTGACCCGGGATATAAGGAAATAAAAGCTAGTTTTTTAAGGGTAATGTGTAGAAGTACCAGTCAAGTTTGGACCCACCCACTCAGTCCAGGGTTTTTATTTGTACTATTTGTCACAACACAACTGATTGGCTAAAATGCATTAAGAAGGAAAGAAATATCACAAAAGTGCTCAGCATATGTGGGAACTCCTTCAAGACTGGTGGGAAAGCATTCCAGGTGAAGCCGGGTTGAGAGAATGCCAAGAGTGTGCAAAGCTGTCATCAAGGCAAAGGGGTAGAAAATAGTAAAAATAAAGAAAAATCCTTGAATGAGTAGGTGTGTTCACACTGTAGACTGGTACTGTATGTCAGAAAGGCCTGATTGGTGGAGTGCTGCAGAGATGGTTGTCTCTGTTTTACTCTACTCCTCTCATCCTTGAATGAGTAGGTGTGTTTACACTAGACTGGTACTGTATGTCAGAAAGGCCTGATTGGTGGAGTGCTGCAGAGATGGTTGTCTCTGTTTTACTCTACTCCTCTCATCCTTGAATGAGTAGGTGTGTTCACACTTTAGACTGGTACTGTATGTCAGGACAATGTTTCTCATCCCACAACAAATGTGACGTTACAATTGCACTAAACAGTTGCACTTCGACTTAAATAAAATGGAAAAACTAAATTGAAATGTTAGTCGCTTGTGATTTTAGTGAATTGTTAGGTGGCAGAGTGGAGCAGGTGGAGAGGGCCCTATCTCAGGTTAAAGACGTCATACAGATTTCTAACCCAGATAGCTATTTGACAACATACAGGGGGAATGGCTGAGACTACAGAATGACATATTACATTATTATATGTTAGTTCAGTGGTGAGAAACGTGTAAATATTGTGGTCTCTGGTTGGTCATACCTGGCGCTTTGTCTTGTTTCATGCCTATTGTCATAACCCATAGACCATAAACTTCCTGAAAGTGAAAAGTGTTCCATCCTATAAGACAACACAGGCTCACAGAACCAGACGGTGAAAGACAAGATTCCATCCTATAAGACAACACAGGCTCACAGAACCAGACGGTGAAAGACAAGATTCCATCCTATAAGACAACACAGGCTCACAGAACCAGACGGTGAAAGACCAGATTCCTTCATACAAGACAACACAGGCTCACAGAACCAGACGGTGAAAGACCAGATTCCTTCATACAAGACAACACAGGCTCACAGAACCAGACGGTGAAAGACAAGATTCCATCCTATAAGACAACACAGGCTCACAGAACCAGACGGTGAAAGACAAGATGCAGTGGTCAAGCTGTAAGTCTGGACGAACTGTTGAATGCAGAGGAGGCAATCATTCGCTTCACCCCCAAAGACAAAGATTTCCAGAGGAGATCTTGACTTTGACAATGACGCCATCTACAGTCAGGAAAGGTAGTAGCACTTTTAAGTTGGATCCAGTGTGGGTGGATGGAGTTCTCAGAGTGGGAGGACGGCTGTGTAAGGCAAGCTATGCCTGAAGAAGTCAAGCACCCTGTCATTCTCTCCAAAGACCTTCATATATCTACACTCATCCTCCACCACATACATCAACAAACAGGACATGGTGGAAGGAATCACATGCTCTCACTTCTCCGTCAAAAGTATTGGATCATCAATGTAAACTCTGCAGCAAGGAACATCCTCTCAGAGTGTTGTGAGCAGAAGGCAAAGAGGCCAGATTGGTGAGCAGAAGGCAAAGAGGCCAGATTGGTGAGCAGAAGGCAAAGAGGCCAGATTGGTGAGCAGAAGGCAAAGAGGCCAGATTGGTGAGCAGAAGGCAAAGAGGCCAGATTGGTGAGCAGAAGGCAAAGAGGCCAGATTGGTGAGCAGAAGATGGCAGATATGCTACTTGAAAGCATCTTCGCTGACATCCCACCACTTATCAATGTAGGTGTGGATTACTTTGGTCCTACAGATATCAGAAAAGGATGAGAAAATGTTAAAAGATATGGAGTGATATTTACTGTCCAGTAGAGCAACACACATAGAAATAGCTTACTCTCTTAACACAGACTCGTGTATCAACGCCATAAGAAAATGTATGTGCAGAAGAGGACAAGTACAACATGTAAGACCTGATCGTGTGGCCTAACTTCGTTGGTTCTGAGAGAGAACTCAGAGAAGCTCTATTTGCTTTGATGGAGCCATTTTGGCCCATTTATGTGTTGTGTATATGTTGTCTGTCAAGGGTTATTTTGACTTGTTTTGTACACTAAAGGCACTATATGTTGGGTTCATGGGTCACTAGTAACGTGTGTGTATATAGGTAGTACAGGTGACCAGGAAGGGTTAGTACAGGTGACCAGGAAGGGTTAGTACAGGTGACCAGGAAGGGTTAGTACAGGTGTGAGGAAGGGTTAGTACAGGTGTGAGGAAGGGTTAGTACCGGTGATCAGGAAGGGTTAGTACAGGTGACCAGGAAGGGTTAGTACAGGTGACCAGGAAGGGTTAGTACGGGTGACCAGGAAGGGTTAGTACAGGTGTGAGGAAGGGTTAGTACAGGTGTGAGGAAGGGTTAGTACAGGTGTGAGGAAGGGTTAGTACCGGTGATCAGGAGGGGTTAGTACGAGTGA
>NW_024609090.1:2500-10000 GCF_018296145.1 Oncorhynchus tshawytscha | reverse complement strand
ATTAAAATTAAAATTAAAATTAAATTCCATCTCTGACACGTGAAAATGAAACCGGAGGGGTAAGGGTTTCTAGTTTTGAGGGTTGCACTCCACATCATATACGCGGAGGGAGGGTTAGGGTAAGGGTAGGGTTAAGGTATTAAGGGTTAGGGTAAGGTAGGTTAGGTTTAGGTAGGTCTGTCAACTCAACTTAGGATCAGGAAAGCCCTTGAGTTGCGTACCTTATGCAGGTCCGGTCCTCGGTTGGTTGCCATGTGTCCATGTCGAGTGGTATGGTCATGATGTCCAGGTCCGCTATGTCAACGGAAGTGGAAAGCATAGTGCAACCTAGGAGTTTACTTTCTTTCGGATCCTTCTTTTTTAGCTCCATGTTGTCTATGTATTCACTTCAGTGTTCGTCAGTCTTTGGTCCTGGATGTTTTCAATCATGTGTATGATTGGGAGTTATTCCCTTCCAGGATCCTAATTCCAAATCAACCCATGTCTAGTCGAATCCAGCTGGTCTGTATGGGTATACTTGGCGTAGGATCAGGCAAAACCATCGAGTTGCGTACCTTGTGCAGGTCCGGACCTCAGTCGGTTGCCATGTGTCCCTGTCAAGTGGTCAGTCTATAACAGCCAGTGGTTTGAGCAGACAAAAACCCAGAAGGCGAGCCCTCTATACGGTTGTCATGCATCCGCCCCTGGAGTCACGTCCTGTGTTTTTGGTCGGTGTATGGAGGGTTTAGAAACCGGCAAACCTTCTCTGGCTTACGTATGAAACGTCCGGCAGTAGTAGAAGTTAATTGGGTGTTTCCATCCCCACCATCTCAGTGGTAGGTAATTCAGTGGTTTTGGGTAATAGTGACCAGTGGAATTACTCCCTTCCAGGATCGTAACGTTTCCAGAGGTATATCATCCCTAGACAGTGAATTGGTTCGTAGTCCAGGTAAAAAAATGGTTCGGTTGTCCAGGCTAAGTACGGCGGGGTAGGGGTCCCCCAGTGGGAAATTCTTCTGTGGGGTCCGAGGGCTTCTGATTGCTTAGGGTCCGCTCGCTACGCCGCAGGAGTCGAATAGCCGGGCCCCAGAGTAGTTGGAGAAAAAATGTTCTCGTCCGTTGGGGGTGCTGGTGGGGTGTCTCTCCAAAAATTTTTAAAAGGATGGTAGGTTGGTGAAGGTTTTTTTTTATTTTTTTTTTTATTTATTTTATTTTTTTTTTTTTTTTTATTTATTTTTTTTTTTTTTTTTATTTTGGTCTATTTGTGTTCTATTTTATTGTTTCTTTTGGTCAAGGGTCCATGGTCATGGTAACCCTGAGTTCAAGAGGCTTTGAAAATAAAATAATATATATATTTATGTACATATGTATTAATTTTTTATTTGTATTATTTTGTTTATAGGTTTAGTTGTTTCCTATTGGTCCAGGTTCCATGGTCATGGTAGCCCAAAGAGAAGAAAAGAAATTGGGATATTTTGTTAAATATAAATTGGTTCCCTAGTGATTATTGTTGCAGGATCCAAGGGATCAATAAAGATAATTATAAAGTACATTTTTAAGAGTCTGTAGTCATTGTAGCTCTCAAATACTATAAAAGAACTATTTTATGGTCATAATGGCCACCTTTATATACCTAGGGGAGCCTACTGGTAAAAGGGCCGATGGCTAAGTATTAGTGTCTGTCTGTCAGCAGGGTTGGGACCAAGAATGAGGTGGGGGGGGCACACATGCATACACACATGAACATGAAAGGGGATGTGCCTATACACATATTTTTTACATATACAAAAGCATAAACATACAACAGATAGCATACAACGTCACACTCCACTACATCCTAGTGTGTGCATATATATGAGAGCTGTGTAAAAGTCCAATTAAGGAAAGAAAAGTGTATAAATAAAAGAGTAGCCAAAAGGAGATGCCCCCGAAGTCCATGTGGAATCTGCTTTCCTCACAGTCTCACAATGGGTCTAGGGGCATCCCAGCCACGACGCGTTTCTGCCTTACTTGGCTTCATCAGGTAGCAGGGAGGAGAATATATAAATAAAATTGAAATAAAAGGTGCAAAAAGTAGTAAAAATGTATGTATATATATCTACATGTACAGTAGGGTGTACTGTGCAATTTACTTGCCTTGAATGTAGTCCTGATTGGATGTGTGGAGCGAAATGATCACTGTCCCGGTAGTCTCCTCAAGCTGTGAGGAGAGCTAACTCTCCGGTGTGTGCGCGTGTGGGAATGCGGCTTAGGATATTTCGATTGGTCTGTACTGTTACTAGGTAGGATAACCGCTAACAGGTTGAGGTGTGGAGGAGTCAGATAAAGGTGAGAGTGGAATAGGGATGCAGTAAAGTGGATGGGCAGTTAGAGTGGAGGTCAAGCACATCTAATAACAATACAATGGAGACCCAATGTGATAAATGTTCAACCTTGTAGTGACACAAGCTTATCAAATGTTATTTGGTATGAATGAAGAGTGGAGTGTGACAAAACAGGGGACACAATACATTGTAAGGGACAGACAGGGTTAACAACATGAGGTCAGGTACAGATACATGTACACACACACACATACACAGAGGGGTTGGAACTGGGGTTGCAGTTCGGGTTAGGGGCCAGGGCTAAGGTGTGGGGAATTGTATAGGAGAAGTGGACTCTTTGCTTTTGGGGTGCTGTTTGGGTTGTGGGTATCCGAGAGGTACCAGGTGAATTTTAAGTAGGACTAGAAGTCCTGGGGGTCAAGAGGAGCCATACGTGGAGTTCCTGTGATGTGTAGAAGTAAGATAGATCCTCCTATGAAAAGTGTGTATTTGACCTACGTGTCACCATTGACTTGTGTGTTAGCGTTGGGAGCGGTCTGCTCTGGTAGGGGTTTGGGGTTGGAAATACCCGAAGGTAAGGTTCTGTGGGTCCAGGAAAGGTAGAGGGTAGAGTGGACATCTGTGGGTTCCTATAGAATTTTTAGTTGGGTTCTGGGTAACCCATAGGTCTGGTGATAGGTCTTTGAATGTGGTTTAGTTATTTTTCCTCCGATTTTTGTTGAGTCACGTTGCTTATATGCAGTAAGGTGCGATGTGCAGGGAAAAGTAGTGGCCGTGGTTTTTAGGTCTTTTTGTGGTGTTAGAGGGCATGAACCTTGTTTCTTTATTAAGGGGTAGTGGCAGATAGGATAACTAGGGGGGTGTTCCTTTAACCCGGATCGAAAATGGTGCTGTTTTTATCTTTTCTAGTTGGCGCTTGTTAGCGGAGTTTTAGCTTTGATCGCGTTCGTGTCCACTTGGGTTCCCGGATATGCGGTAGATTTGGCTGTTTTGCGGTGTTCAAGTCCACTTGGATTATGGGATGTACGGATCCGAAAAAGCTTTTTGTTGCTGTTTTTTTTTTTTATATGGGTGGGGGTCTAACCTAGGTTTTGGTGTGAGTGTGGTGGGCCTATAATGTAATTTGTATCATTTTTTGCCTGTTGGAGATACGTTCGTCAGGATGGGTAAAAAGTCTCTTACACCTGTGTCAGTGTAGTAAGTCCAGTTCTTTGTTGAAAAAAAGTCTTTCCCTTTAGCTGAAAAAGGGTAGTGTCTTGAGAAAAAAACCTTTATCTTGAGTAAAAAAAGGTGGTATCTTTGAGAAAATCCTCTTTAGTTGAAAAAGGTAAAATCTTGGAGAAGAAGTCTTCTTTCGTTGAAAAAATGGAGGGGGTAGTGTTCATCAAAAAAAAGTTTTTGAGTATGTTGTAGTAGAGTCCAGGTTCTTTAGTAAAAAGTAAGAAATAAAAAGTAAAAAATGCTTTTGAGTTGAAAAAAAGTAGAGTAGGTAGTGTACATCCAGGGGTCAGGAGTAGAGTAGGGTTATTTTAGTTGGTATATAATCTAATGATTATTTTTAACCTATTCACCATCAAACCAATCCTGAGGGTGCAAGGGTGGAGAAAAAACCTTTGTATAAGGCTGGATTTGGGAGGATCCCAGTGAGTGTAAGGGATAAAAAGTCCTTGGCTTGCTGCGTCCATACCCTACATCCGGCAACGCAGCGGTGACTCGCCAAGTGTTTGGTTTCTAGTTTTGAGTCGGTTGATCCACTTCCATCTCTGACACGTGGAAACCGGAGGGGGGAAGGGAGGGGTTGCACTCCACATCATATACGCGCGGGTCGGAGGGTACGGGCGCGGCCGGCCAAAGTCGCAGGCCCCATGGTAGCCCACTTGTAGATTAACCCGTTGGTTGGGTTAAAGGACTGTCTGTCTGTAGGGTTAGGGTTGGGTTAGGGTTAGGGTTAGGGTTAGGGTTAGGGTTAGGGTTAGGGTTAGGGTTAGGGTTAGGGTTAGGGTTAGGGTTAGGGTTAGGGTTAGGGTTAGGGTTAGGGTTAGGGTTAGGGTTAGGGTTAGGGTTAGGGTTAGGGTTAGGGTTAGGGTTAGGGTTAGGGTTAGGGTTAGGGTTAGGGTTAGGGTTAGGGTTAGGGTTAGTTAGGGTTAGGGTTAGGGTTAGGGTTTTGGGTTGGGTTTTCAATTAGGGTTAGGGTTAGGGTTAGGGTTAGGGTTAGGGTTAGGGTTAGGGTTAGGGTTAGGGTTAGGGTTAGGGTTAGGGTTAGGGTTAGGGTTAGGGTTAGGGTTAGGGTTAAACCATTAGGGTTAGGGTTAGGGTTAGGGTTAGGGTTAGGGTTAGGGTTAGGGTTAGGGTTAGGGTTAGGGTTAGGGTTAGGGTTAGGGTTAGGGTTAGGAGTTAGGTTAGGGTTAGGGTTAGGGTTAGGGTTAGGGTTAGGGTTAGGGTTAGGGTTTAGGGAGGGTTAGGGTTAGGGTTAGGGTTAGGGTTAGGGTTAGGGTTAGGGTTAGGGTTAGGGTTAGGGTTAGGGTTAGGGTTAGGGTTAGGGTTAGGGTTAGGGTTAGGGTTAGGGTTAGGGTTAGGGTTAGGGTTAGGGTTAGGGTTAGGGTTAGGGTTAGGGTTAGGGTTAGGGTTAGGGTTAGGGTTAGGGTTAGGGTTAGGGTTAGGGTTAGGGTTAGGGTTAGGGTTAGGGGGTTAGGGTTAGGGTTAGGGTTAGGGTTAGGGTTAGGGTTAGGGTTAGGGTTAGGGTTAGGGTTAGGGTTAGGGTTAGGGTTAGGGTTAGGGTTAGGGTTAGGGTTAGGGTTAGGGTTAGGGTTAGGGTTAGGGTTAGGGTTAGGGTTAGGGTTAGGGTTAGGGTTAGGGTTAGGGTTAGGGTTAGGGTTAGGGTTAGGGTTAGGGTTAGGGTTAGGGTTAGGGTTAGGGTTAGGGTTAGGGTTAGGGTTAGGGTTAGGGTTAGGGTTAGGGTTAGGGTTAGGGTTAGGGTTAGGGTTAGGGTTAGGGTTAGGGTTAGGGTTAGGGTTAGGGTTAGGGTTAGGGTTAGGGTTAGGGTTAGGGTTAGGGTTAGGGTTAGGGTTAGGGTTAGGGTTAGGGTTAGGGTTAGGGTTAGGGTTAGGGTTAGGGTTAGGGTTAGGGTTAGGGTTAGGGTTAGGGTTAGGGTTAGGGTTAGGGTTAGGGTTAGGGTTAGGGTTAGGGTTAGGGTTAGGGTTAGGGTTAGGGTTAGGGTTAGGGTTAGGGTTAGGGTTAGGGTTAGGGTTAGGGTTAGGGTTAGGGTTAGGGTTAGGGTTAGGGTTAGGGTTAGGGTTAGGGTTAGGGTTAGGGTTAGGGTTAGGGTTAGGGTTAGGGTTAGGGTTAGGGTTAGGGTTAGGGTTAGGGTTAGGGTTAGGGTTAGGGTTAGGGTTAGGGTTAGGGTTAGGGTTAGGGTTAGGGTTAGGGTTAGGGTTAGGGTTAGGGTTAGGGTTAGGGTTAGGGTTAGGGTTAGGGTTAGGGTTAGGGTTAGGGTTAGGGTTAGGGTTAGGGTTAGGGTTAGGGTTAGGGTTAGGGTTAGGGTTAGGGTTAGGGTTAGGGTTAGGGTTAGGGTTAGGGTTAGGGTTAGGGTTAGGGTTAGGGTTAGGGTTAGGGTTAGGGTTAGGGTTAGGGTTAGGGTTAGGGTTAGGGTTAGGGTTAGGGTTAGGGTTAGGGTTAGGGTTAGGGTTAGGGTTAGGGTTAGGGTTAGGGTTAGGGTTAGGGTTAGGGTTAGGGTTAGGGTTAGGGGGTTAGGGTTAGGGTTAGGGTTAGGGTTAGGGTTAGGGTTAGGGTTAGGGTTAGGGTTAGGGTTAGGGTTAGGGTTAGGGTTAGGGTTAGGGTTAGGGTTAGGGTTAGGGTTAGGGTTAGGGTTAGGGTTAGGGTTAGGGTTAGGGTTAGGGTTAGGGTTAGGGTTAGGGTTAGGGTTAGGGTTAGGGTTAGGGTTAGGGTTAGGGTTAGGGTTAGGTTAGGGTTAGGGTTAGGGTTAGGGTTAGGGTTAGGGTTAGGGTTAGGGTTAGGGTTAGGGTTAGGGTTAGGGTTAGGGTTAGGGTTAGGGTTAGGGTTAGGGTTAGGGTTAGGGTTAGGGTTAGGGTTAGGTTAGGGTTAGGGTTAGGGTTAGGGTTAGGGTTAGGGTTAGGGTTAGGGTTAGGGTTAGGGTTAGGGTTAGGGTTAGGGTTAGGGTTAGGGTTAGGGTTAGGGTTAGGGTTAGGGTTAGGGTTAGGGTTAGGGTTAGGGTTAGGGTTAGGGTTAGGGTTAGGGTTAGGGTTAGGGTTAGGGTTAGGGTTAGGGTTAGGGTTAGGGTTAGGGTTAGGGTTAGGGTTAGGGTTAGGGTTAGGGTTAGGGTTAGGGTTAGGGTTAGGGTTAGGGTTAGGGTTAGGGTTAGGGTTAGGGTTAGGGTTAGGGTTAGGGTTAGGGTTAGGGTTAGGGTTAGGGTTAGGGTTAGGGTTAGGGTTAGGGTTAGGGTTAGGGGTTAGGGTTAGGGGTTAGGGTTAGGGTTAGGGTTAGGGTTAGGGTTAGGGTTAGGGTTAGGGTTAGGGTTAGGGTTAGGGTTAGGGTTAGGGTTAGGGTTAGGGTTAGGGTTAGGGTTAGGGTTAGGGTTAGGGTTAGGGTTAGGGTTAGGGTTAGGGTTAGGGTTAGGGTTAGGGTTAGGGTTAGGGTTAGGGTTAGGGTTAGGGTTAGGGTTAGGGTTAGGGTTAGGGTTAGGGTTAGGGTTAGGGTTAGGGTTAGGGTTAGGGTTAGGGTTAGGGTTAGGGTTAGGGTTAGGGTTAGGGTTAGGGTTAGGGTTAGGGTTAGGGTTAGGGTTAGGGTTAGGGTTAGGGTTAGGGTTAGGGTTAGGGTTAGGGTTAGGGTTAGGGTTAGGGTTAGGGTTAGGGTTAGGGTTAGGGTTAGGGTTAGGGTTAGGGTTAGGGTTAGGGTTAGGGTTAGGGTTAGGGTTAGGGTTAGGGTTAGGGTTAGGGTTAGGGTTAGGGTTAGGGGGTTAGGGTTAGGGTTAGGGTTAGGGTTAGGGTTAGGGTTAGGGTTAGGGTTAGGGTTAGGGTTAGGGTTAGGGTTAGGGTTAGGGTTAGGGTTAGGGTTAGGGTTAGGGTTAGGGTTAGGGTTAGGGTTAGGGTTAGGGTTAGGGTTAGGGTTAGGGTTAGGGTTAGGGTTAGGGTTAGGGTTAGGGTTAGGGTTAGGGTTAGGGTTAGGGTTAGGGTTAGGGTTA